>NW_022630897.1:0-45013 GCF_010909765.2 Amblyraja radiata
GAATAGGCGACATTTCGAGTCGAGGCCCTCCTTCAGTCTGAAGACGCTGAGTTACTCCAGCATTTAGTGTCTTTCTTCATTGTCAGTAATTCAGCATGTTTGAAATGGAGATGGATAGACTTTAAGATAGAATGGAGGTTGCATGACATGGGAGTAATGTGGGAGGCAGAAATTAAGGTAAAAGATCCGCCCTGATCGTAATGGATGATGGAACAAGCAAAAGAACCACGTGGCCTATTTCTGCTACCTCTTTATATTGTAAATTGTAGGAAGCTTGTGCAGCGTTTTTACAGCACTGATGTGTTATCCACCTTGTTTGTGAATTGATTTTTCTAAACTAAATGCATGCAAATCTCTATAAATTCAACCCTAGTTGGTAACTTTAAATGTACTACATTACAATCAATGGAACTGAATTTTGGAGGCAGTGAAAGGTATTGACCTGAACATTTATCTTTCTTTTGATCTACTGAGCATTTTGCAAAATGTTATGTTATTATTTCAATTATAGACTAATTTAGAGCTCTTTCTATGACATATTAATCATGCATATGAGGATGTGTTTTCACCAAATTAGTACTGATAGAAAGCAGTTTAGAAGATGAACAATTGTACTTCACTCTTGCATATTCATATATTTTTCTGAACCTGATATTGAACAAACATTATTCTATTTTATGAAATATTTTAAATAGTATAATTAGAAGTGTAAAGCTAATTTAGTTTAGTTTTAGTTTAGTTTATTGTCACATTACCGAGGTTCAGTGAAAAGCTTTTGTTGCATGCTAACCAGTCAATGGAAAGAGTACACATGATTATAACGGTTATACATGTCAGGCCATCCAGTGCACAGCTATATGAGGGAATAATGTTTAATGCAAGATTAAAGATGGTCTCCAGTGAGGTAGATAGCAGCTCAGGACCACTCTCACTAGTTGTCGATAGAATGGTTCAGTTGCCTGATAACAGCTGGGAAGAACCGGTCCCTGAATCTGCAGGTGTGCATTTTCACACTTCTGTACCTCTTGTCTGATGGGAGAGGGGAGAAGAGGAAGTGACCAGCGTGCGACTCATCCTTGATTATGCTGGAGGCCTTGTTGAGGCAGTGTGAAGTGTAAATAGTCATGGAAGGGAGGTTGGTTTGCGTGATGGTCTGGGCTACATCCACAATACTCTGCAATTTCTTGTGGTCTTGGATGGAGCTATTCCAAAACCATACAGTGATGCATCCGCATTAAATGCTTTCTACAGCACATCTGTAGAGGTCTTGATAGCTTTGCGAAGATCATAGCAAGCTTTCTTGTAATGCTCAGGATTGTTTGACTTGCATACAGCCCACCTGGCCTTCACCTGTGCATGTACCTCACGGTTCATCCATGGTTTCCAGTTGGGGAACACTCGGATTGACTTTGTCGGCACCCAATTCTCCACACAGTTGCTGATGAAGTCAGTCACAGCAGTGGCATGCTCATTCAGGTCAGTAGCAGAATCCCTGAATATGGACATATCCACTGGCTCAACACAGTCACATAGGATGTCATCTGGGTCCGCCGAACAGCATTGAACAACTCTCTGTACCGGATCCTCCTGCTTCAGTTTTTGTTTGTAGGAAGGGAGTAGAAGCACAGCTTGGTGATCAGATTTCTCAAATTGTTGCCGAGGGACAGAGCGTTAAGTGTTTTTTATTGATGTGCAGCAGTGATCGAGTGTGTTCTGGCCTTTAGTGGGTCAAGAGTCATGCTGGTAGTACTTTGGTCTGATTGTCAAACCTGTAATGTTAATTAGAGTTTGCACTTCAAATTATTGTACAAATGACAGGAAAAATAACCACCACACTATTGCAGACCATGAGTGCAGTACATTTAGACTGTAAAATGGCACACAAGTGAATTGGCAGATAACATGAGAACTACATTTGGTGTGTTTGTTTTGTACATTCAGAATGTAATTTTGTTCTTCCATGTGGTGTCTTGGCTGATGCCACTTTTGATTTGTACAGTAAATGTCAATAGTCTTGCAAGGAAATATTTGTTTGCATTTGTCAGATTTCTATCATGTGTTTATCAGAATGCCACTGAATAATTTTAAGAAGGAACTGCAGATGCTGGAAAATCGAAGGTAGACAAAAATGCTGGAGAAACTCAGCGGGTGAGACAGCATTTATGTAGCGAAGGAAATAGGCAATGTTTCGGGTTGAAACCATTCTTCAGACTGATTTGAAGTCTGCAGAAGGGTTTTGACCCGAAACGTTGCCTATTTGCTTCGCTCCATAGATGCTGCCTCACCAGCTGAGTTTCTCCAGCATTTTTGTCTACCACAGAATATTTTACCTTGGTCTGGCTGATGATTTATTGATAAAGAATACATCAGCAATGACATTATAGTTTTTATTAAATAACATGCAAAGTCAAGGACCGGGAAGAATATTTTGGTTTATCTGATCTGAGATATTTTTTTCCAGATTGAATGAGGAACACAAATTCAGCAATCAATATTTTAATGGTGTTGTCCAGTTAATGTGAGTTTGTCCAACATACCAGGGTAGACTACTAATTCAGCTATTGTCTGAGGCTACATAAGGCTATTATGATACCATGAATTTGAAAAACATTGAGAAAATTACCATTTCAAAAGACAAGTATTGATTCCTAGCTTTGACCAAGCATCGGGGGATTCATGGCAGGGAGTGTGTGGGCAAGTGTTTCACAACACTGATTTTGATGCCATTCAACCATCTATTTTTCATCTCTTTGTGTTCCCAACAAGTGTGCCTCAGCAACATAATTCCAGACGACAGCACTGTCACAATGGCATTGGCCAGTGTCCAGGTTCTATTATCCATTTAATGTTGATGCAAGATATTCAGGCATTTGAACAAAGTTTAACACTGAAAGTTCGGCTTGAGAATTTACAAGAAAATGTTTTGCAAACTATAATGAGTGATGTAATGGAGGTTAGAATTGCAAAAATCATCCCTAATAGGTAGTGCTAAATGTGTAAAACAGTAGCAGTTGCACAGGGGCAAATCTACTGGATCTGCAACCTCACAGTTCTTCGTGACAAAGGTTCAATCCTGTCTCTGGTACTGTCTGTGGAGATGGCTTATTCTCCTCATCACAGGTTGTGTTTTGCTGGGTGCTCAGTCAGAGGGTGGTGAATCTGTGGAATTCTATGCCACAGAAGGCCAAGGAGGCCGTCAGTGGATATTTTTAAAGCAGAGATAGACAAATTATTGAGTAGTACGGGTGTCGGGGATTATGGGGAGAATGGAGGAGAATGGGGTTAGGAGGGAGAGATATATCAGCTATGATTGAATGGCGGAGTAGACTTGATGGGCCAAATGTCCTAATTCTACTCCTATTGACCTGATGACCTTATGCTCTGGTTTCCTCCCAAATCCCAAAGATATGTTGCTTGGTAGGTAAATTGGCCATTCTAAATCGCCCACAGTTTGTAGGTCTGTGGTAGAATCTCAGGAGATGTAACGGGAGCTTGTAGAGAACACAATAAGATTAGTGTAAATGTTTGCTTGATGGTTGGTGCAGATTAGGTAGGCCAAAGGGCCTATTTCTGTACTGATGGCTCCAATTTGTTGCAGTCCAATTCAGAAATGTTATTGGCATTATTGAAATTGCATTTTGGAAAGCAGTATTTTGAACCTTGACTGCTGTATTGGCCAGATAACATATGCAGCCAGGGATAAACTTCTGCAGGAGAAAAACAAACTGATAGGAGATTTTACCATTTCATTTTTAGGTATGGAGGAATAGAAGTGGAGTGAATATGAAAGCACAATTGAGAACCAACAATGAGGAACCTTTAAAACATGTTACCTTGAAAATTGTAAGGAGAGAATTGCTGAATTTGTTTTGAAAGATACATTTTTTTTAAATGAAGGAAGATTGAATAACAAGTTTGAAGGAAGATTATATTCCTTGGAGCGTAGAAGGTTAAGGGGGGACTTGATAGAGGTCTTTAAAATTATGAGAGGGATAGACAGAATTGACATGGATAAGCTTTTTCCATTGAGAGTAGGGAAGATTTCAAACAAGAGGACATGATTTGAGAATTAAGGGACAAAAGTTTAGGGGTAACATGAGGGGGAATTTCTTTACTCAGAGAGTGGTAGCTGTGTGGAATGAGCTGCCAGTGGAAGTGGTGGAGGCAGGATCGATTTTATAATATAAAAATAAATTGGATAGGTATATGGACGAGAAAGGATTGGAGGGTTATGGTCTGAGTGCAGGTAGATGGGACTAAGTGAGAGTAAGGGTTCGGCATGGACTAGAAGGGCCGAGATGGCCTGTTTCCGTGCTGTAATTGGTATATGGTTATATAACTAGAAGGTTAGGTCAGGAATTGGATTTGGATTGCTCTAGCAAATAATTGGTATGATGGTTGAATGAACTGTGTTAAAATTTCTATTGAAAACACGGAACTCTATATGCTGATTTACAAAGAAAAGACATAAAGTGCTGGAGTAACTGAATGGGTCAGCTAGCATCTCTGGAGAGCACAGACAGTTGATATTTTGGGTTGGGAGCCTTCTTCTGGCTAATTGTAGAGGGAGGGCGAGAAAACCGGAATAGGCCGGGGGTGGGGGGGGGGGGGGGGGGGGGGGGGGGGGGGCAGGACAAATATTGGCAGGTAATAGGTTGGTACAAGTGAGGTTTGAGACCCATTATCGAGAGATGATTTTTGAATCACATTAGAAATAGATTCTTGAATTTTGAGTAGTATGGGTGTCAGGGATTATGGGGAGAAGGCAGGAGAATGGGGTTAAAAGGGAATCATACTGTAGATTAGCCATGATTGAATGGCAGAGTTGAGTTGATGGGCCGAATGGCCTAATTCTGCTCATATCAGTTATCAACTTATGAATTAATTTTTTTACATCTTCCAGATGATGGAAGAGAATTCCATTTGTAAATATGTCTTTCAAATTGTGTAAACTTAATCACGTGCACAGAAGGGATTTTCATTGCCAGCCGCAATGTTCCACCATTGGAATCATTGTAAAACTCATAAGCTCCTGACTGTGACAAGTAGAGGTGAGTTTTGCAGAGAGATCCTACCATGCCCCATGCTAGCTTTCTGAGTCATAAATAGTTCCATAACATATACCCTTGCAGGAAACAGAAGAACCCAATCATTTTGTTATACAAAACGGACATTTGGCAGAATCATTACATTATAATATTTTTGTCCATTTCACAGCATTTTAATATCTAGCTAATATGTTTACAATATAAAATATCTTTCTATGTGTACCTTGGTACAGGATATTAGCCTGGCAGAGCATGTCTGGCCATTTCCCGGGGGTACCGCAAGGCTCAGTGCTGGGACCCCAGCTATTTACAATATATATTAATGATTTGGACGAGGGAATTGAATGCAACATCTCCAAGTTTGCGGATGACACTAAGCTGGGGGGCAGTGTTAGCTGTGAGGAGGATGCTAGGAGGCTGCAAGGTGACTTGTATAGGCTGGGTGAGTGGGAAAATGCATGGCAGATGCAGTATAATGTGGATAAATGTGAGGTTATCCACTTTGGTGGCAAAAACAGGAGAGCAGACTATTATCTAAATGGTGGCCGATTAGGAAAAGGGGAGATGCAACGAGACCTGGGTGTCATGGTACACCAGTCATTGAAAGTAGGCATGCAGATGCAGCAGGCAGTGAAGAAAGCGAATGGTATGTTAGCATTCATAGCAAAAGGATTTGAGTATAGGAGCAGGGAGATTCTACTGCAGTTGTACAGGGTCTTGGTGAGACCACACCTGGAGTATTGCGTACAGTTTTGGTCTCCAAATCTGAGGAAGGACATTATTGCCATAGAGGGAGTGCAGAGAAGGTTCACCAGACTGATTCCTGGGATGTCAGGACTTTCATATGAAGAAAGACTGGATAGACTCGACTTGTACTCGCTAGAATTTAGGAGATTGAGGGGGGATCTTATAGAAACTTACAAAATTCTTAAGGGGTTGGACAGGCTAGATGCAGGAAGATTGTTCCCGATGTTGGGGAAGTCCAGGACAAGGGGTCACAGCTTAAGGATAGAGGGGAAATCCTTTAGGACCGAGATGAGAAAAACCTTTTTCACACAGAGAGTGGTGAATCTCTGGAACTCTCTGCCACAGCAGGTAGTTGAGGCCAGTTCATTAGCTATATTTAAGAGGGAGTTAGATGTGGCCCTTGTGGCTAAAGGGATCAGGTGCCTCTCTCCAAAGGCAACACTGCTTTAGCATTTCAAAACCAAAGGCAACACAGCTTTAGCATTTCCAAACCAAAGGCAACACAGCTTTAGCATTTCCAAACCAAAGGCAACACAGCTTTAGCATTTCCAAACTATATTTTCAAACCACATTAAGGGCACTGACAGGTCATTAAAGCCACTCACAGTTTAGTAGACATGTGTTCAGTGTTATTCACAGCTCAGACAGAGCCTCTCGCTCCCCCATCTTGCAGAGACTGACTGAGGCACTCAACATTTCCGGGTTTTGTAGTCCCTCCGGAAGGGGCGTGGCCTTCAGGAGAGAGAATCTCAACATTTTTTAAACACTAATAACTCTTTTATTTTTAATCGATGGGAAACATCCTCTTGTCCTGCGCAGCGGAGGGCGACTGAGTAAGATGGCCAAAAATCATAGCTGTAAGTGGCAACGTTTTTTCTAAAATCAATATACAGAACAACAGGAAATGGTCAAGATCAGACATTTGGTAATATTGATAACACTTTGCTTGATTTGTGCATTAGGATAAACCCTTACCTAAGGCCTCAAGTGAAATCAACTAGGGTCACCTAACACACCTCTTCCAACAGACATGTCCAAAGCCAGGTCAATATCTCAATTTCATTCAAAACATTTATCACTTTTACTTTGATTGATAAACGATCTTTGAATATCCTTAAAGATGATTGTGTTAACGTGGGGAGGCACGGGGCCGTGTTTTATTCCCCCTTATACATTAAACTTTGCTTGCACAGAACTGAAAAGTTGTTCAGATAAAAACAATTACTTGCATACATAACTGAAATAATTTAGTTGCTCTGCAAATAAACTGAAGGAAACCTGGCATTTAATTTTCCTCTGCACTCCACTCAGCCATCTGACTGCCAAAAGAACTGGAAGTGAACATTTAACCCAGTCTGGGTGATATCAACCAAATAGAATCATTTCATTTAACCAAAAACTGACAACATTATCAGAACATTTATTTTTTAATTTTATTCTTTCAATGCTTTTGTTTTTCGGAATGCTTGGATTTATATGGCTCAGAATTTGTTATATTTTGGCTAACAAATGAAGGTCACATAGAATAGATGCACCTTTAGAAAGTATTTTCAAAGACAATCCCTTTCCTAGTAACTAACGTGGATGAGGACTGGTGGTAACAGTCCTTTTGACGATATTTGTAAGTATGTACACGCGATTGTTTTAAATGTAATTTTTATATATTCATTCAAGGGATGTGAGCTTCACAGGCCGACCAACATTTAGTTACCCAAGATAAGATACAAAGTGCTGGAGTAACTCAATGTGTCAGGCAGCATCTCTGGAGAACATCGACAGGTGGCAAAATGTCTTCTCCCCATGTCCTCCAGAGATGCTGCGAGACCTGTTGAGTTATGTCTGCACTTTATTGTCTTCAGATTCAGATTCAATTTTATTGTCATTGCACTTTTCAGTGCAACAAAATGGTTTAGCCTGCAGTCATAACATAGAATAAATAACAAAACATACACTCAACACAGTTTAACATCCACCACAGTGAGTCCACTAGACACCTCCTCACTGTGATGGAAGGCAAAAAGTCCCAAAGTCCTTGTCTCTTCCCTCCTTGCTCTCCCTCTGTGCTGAGGCGATCCAGGCCTCCGATGTTGTGACCCCGCCGGGTGATGGTAAGCAAGTCCCGCGGCTGAATCCGAGCTCCGCGAATGGGCCGGTTCAAACTCCGTGCCCCGGGGTGGTAGAAGCTGCCAAAGCTGCCGCCCTCCAGTCCAGCGGACGCAGCTGTTGTTGTGGGAGCTCCGGAGAAACAGGTCACCAACCTGTGACCTGCGAGCTCCCGACGATTTCGTCCACTGGCCCGCGGCCGAGCCTCCGATGCTCCAAAGTTGGGTCGGAAGTCGGGTCGCGACGCCACCACAGCCCCGAAGTTGGCCTGCCTCGCGTTGGTAAGTCCTGGCTGGCTCTGCCTCCGGAGCCTCGAGGTCGGTCCAAGTTGGAGGCCGCCAGCTCCGCGATAGGCCTCAGCGCAGATTGAGATGGAGATGGGGGATACGGCAAGAAAGGTCGCATTCCCCCCGAAGGAAGAGTCTAAAAACATGTTTCTCCCACCCCCCACGCATAGACAACTAAAATAAACCGAAATAAACTGTAACAACGGGACAAAAGAAAACAAAAAAAGAAAAGACAAGCGGACTGCAGGCGAGCTGCAGCTGCAAGGCAGCACCGCCACTTCCGTTCTTTTTGTAATCCAGCATCTGCAGTTCTTTGCGTCCACATTTAATTGCCCATCCTAAATTGCCTTTGAGAAGATGCTGGTGAGCTTCCTTCTCGAACCGCTGTAGTCCTTGAGGTGTGCGTATATGCAAAATGCTTTTGGAGGTAGAGTTCCAGGTTTCTGACAAAGCACTAGTGAATAAATGACAGGGGCCACAGAACCAGGGGCCACAGTTTAAGAATAAGGAGTAAGCCATTTAGAACGGAGATGAGGAAACACTTTTTCTCACAGAGAGTGGTGAGTCTGTGGAATTCTCTGCCTCAGAGGCCGATGGAGGCGGGTTCTCTGGATGCTTTCAAGAGAGAGCGAGATAGCGCTCTTAAAAATAGTGGAGTCAGGGGATATGGGGAGAAGGCAGGAACGGGGTACTGATTGGGGATGATCAGCCATGAACACATTGAATGGCGGTGCTGGCTCGAAGGGCCGAATGGCCTACTCCTGCACCTATTGTCTATTGCCAATATATTTCCAAGTCAGGATGATGTTTAGTTTGGAGGGCAACGTCTAGCTATTAGTGTTCTAATGCTTTTGCTGCTATTGTCCTTCTTACTCATGGGTTTGTAAGATGCTCTCTAATGAATTATGGTAACTTACTGCAGTGCACCTTGTAGATGATTCAAACTGCTGCAACGGTGCATCAAGGAGGGGGGGTGGGGCAGGGGGGGGGGGCGGTGAGTGGGTGACAGCAGCACTCAGTAACTCCTTCCTAAAACTTTCACAGGCAGTCCACATTCTCCTTAGTTTAAAATTCACACAAGCTTTTCTTATCAGTCACAAAATACTGACAGGTAACATAATCGGAACATTAGAGGAATACTCACAGCAAGATAAATCGCCTGAGGCAGCGAGAGAATTTTGCAATTCAAAGCTGCAGATTTCTACCAATTATCTTTCAGACCCTGTCCATGGGTTATGATGATCCATATTAAAAAAAAACTATTCAATTCAAGCTAAATAAAACATTGCATTAGCAACGGTTACCAGGGCTTAAAATGCTATTAGCTTTGTAAAACAATGTGTATGTTTTAATTTGCAGGCTGGACAGCAATGTGAAATTACTTTAAAAAAAAATGTGAGCATGTTGGGAACAGTGTGGGTGGGCGGTTAGAATTTGGAGTAAGCTAAGATATGCCAAGGTTATGCTGTTGCTATAAATGCATAAGGTATTCCAAGAAGAGAAGAGGATGGCAGTCCTATCCGCATGTTCGTCCAAGCAGAAACATACATTTCCCAGGGTGGTATTGCCCCACACTAGAGGGCAGAGCTAGAGGGCAGGGCAGAGGGTGAGAGAAGGATAGTTTAATGGGGATATGCGGGGCAAACCTTTTACACTGTGAGTAGTGGGGGCCTAAAACTTCCTGCCAAGGGTGGTAGTGGAGGCAGATACAATAGTGGCGTTTAAGAGGCTTTTAGATAGGCATATGGAAGAACAATGTATGGTACGATATGGATCACGTGAGATCAGGTTAATTTGGGATCATGCTCAGCACTAACATTGTGGGCCAAAGGGTTTGTGACAGCTAAATTTTTGAGTCAACTACCTCTTCGGAAAAATGCCCTGAGGTGTATTTCATCCAGAGAGGTCAGAGGGATGGAGACTCATTTAGCTGTCTTGTGTCATCCTGTGCTTTGCTGTTCTATGCTTAGGTTAGTTTTGAGATACAGCGCAGAAATAGGCCCATCGGCCCACCGAGTTCGCACGGACCAGCGATTCCCGCACATTACCACTGTCCTACTCACACTAGGGACAATTTACACATAATAAGGAAAATTAACCTGCAAACATGTACGTCTTTGGAATGTGGGAGGAAACTGAAGATCTCAGAGAAAACCCATGCAGTCAGGGGGAAAACATACAAACTTCGTACAGATGGGCCTGTCACACTTAGGTGACTTTTTAGGCGACTGCAGGAGACTATGCAGTCGCCACATGGTCGCTACATGTTCGCGGGCGGTAGCCGGGGAGTCGTCTTCGTGGTCGTGAGGAGTTCCCGCATTCTGGGAACTAGTCGCAGCCTCATTATGGTCGCCATGGAGAATAGCGAAAATTCTCGTGCCATAGGTGGGTCGCCAGGGATGCCTAGTGGGCTGCCAGGAGGCCGAAGGTTCTCGTAGGTTCTTGTAGGTTGTAGCCGGTGCTGACCGGTGAATTTCATTGGCTCATTAGGGAAGAAAAACGTAAGCAGTAGTAAGCAATCGAAACCAAGGATTACCGACCGGTAATGTTAAATGTCCTCCGAACTTCACAGCCGTGTATCCCTGGCTTTTAAAAGTGTCTGACTTCTTAAAAGTTGTAATCAATCCTCTCTCCAAAACAAACCTGAATACAAAAAAGACAACAAAGAAGAAACCACAACGTAACCAAAAAAAAAATCCTGAGCACCCTCCCCCTCCTTCCCATCCCTCCCTTCTCCTCCCCCCCCCCCCTCCCCCCTCTCCTCCCCCCCCCCCTCCTCGCCATTCCAGTTGCTGGTTTGGCAACTTGACAGTCAACGACAGACACCTGAAAAATCACCTATGTGGGACAGGCCCATTAGTCAGGATAGCACCCGGGTCTCTGGCACTGTAAGGCAGTAACTCTACCACTGCACCTTTTGAGTTAAATCCACCATTTTGGGACAGGCACAACTGCAGCTGCAGACCAAGATTAAAAAACAGCTTATCTCTGTAACCATGGCTATTGTTTTGTATGTGCCTGACCCCTTTCAAGGAGTTGCTGGAGGAATGATAAATATCTTGCAGTTTGCAATGTTGTTACTTGGAGGAGGCTGTTGAAGATTACTTCACACAGAAAGATTGCTTCATCTCATTCCCACTTGCCAGGGAAAAAGACACCTTTTATATAGCACAACTCACGTTCCTATCATTATTCCTCAAAGTGCTTTGAAGACAGTGAAGTGAATTTGTCGTATTGTTGCTGCACTAATGAAGGAAACCTGAACATGTAATACAATAAGATAAGATGCCAAACCGTACACGTCAAATCCACAGGTTGGAACTGCCACCCGTGGTCCCCACAACCCACTACAACGTGGGCAATAGTCAACAGGTCTATTTTGTTGACTTTTCACTCACACACACTGGAAACATCATCGAGGCAGGGCCTAGACTTTGTGTGATTGAAAACAAAGTCACCCCAACATTGATAAAAGGCAATGTTATCATAAGAGCTTTGTCTTCTATTGAAGTTTGTAATGATTTTATGCATTTTTAAAAAATGAGCGAGGGGCAGGCACTTTCCAGGAGGTCACAAAGCCTGGGTGGCTGATCCCCATGGCCGGACTCTGGGTCAGTGGAGCCGCGCGCCTGGACTGTGGGTGGACGCCGTGGAGGCATCAGTTGTGGACCTGGCGGCGGTCAACGAGGAAGCCGGGTGGCCAGTCGATGAGGGCGCCGCACAGGTGGTCAACGACGGAGGTTGTTGAGAGTGCCAGTGGTCGAGGTTGAGGATGGCACCGGCAGTCAAGGATGGACAACGTGGGTGCTGGAGGTCGGACATGCCGCCGAGGACAAAGGAGGACCCGGCATGGAGGAACTGCCATGAGGGAGGGGGGAGAAAGAAAGGAGGACCTGGCGTGGGGAAACAGCCATGAGGGGGACGTGGGGAGGGGGAAGAAACAAAGGAGGTCCTGCCATGGGTGGGTAAAAAAGGAAGACCTGGCATAGGATACTTTGTAACTTTGTCGAGGCCCTTTATGTGGTGACTCTTTTGGTATGCAAACAAAGAATATCACTGTGACATGTCATATGTGGCAATAAAATATAATTAGAATCATAGAAACATAGAAAGTAGGTGCAGGAGTAGGCCATTCAGCTCTTCGAGCCAGCACTGCCATTCAATATGACCATGGCTTACCTGCCATAGGATACGATGTAACTTTGTCGAGGCCCCTTATGTGATGACTCTTTGCATACCTTGGGTCTGCAAAACAAAGAATATCACTGTGTCTTGTCACATGTGGCAATAATGCATCATTCATTAATTAATTAATTCATTCATTCATTCATTCATCCATTCATTCACCTCTGAAATTTAATCATTTATAAGATAAACAAAATTCAAGTAAATAAAAGGCATTAAATATTGAATATAAAGTAAAGTAAAAACCCAATACTTACAACTAATTGCCAATAGGAAGCCAACATGAGATGATTTCTAAAATAACATACCCTCCTCTTATCCTATAAAAACTTGTCCTAACAAACCCCACTGCAATCAATGAAGTATCAGACCTTGTGCCAGATCTGAGACAACAAGGTTAGGCTCTGCTGCTGGATTTCCTGATGTCCTAAACAGTAGGGCAACCTGGCAGATTTGGTCCCTGTATCTTGGCAGCAGGTCCCAGAGATATAGTTGTGTACATAAATCCATAGCATTAGCTTGAATGGCTAAGTGTACCAATTCCATTTGGAGCTGCGGCCATGGTTTAAGTTATTTACGTAATATTGGTTGAGGGGTATGGACCACCAAATATAATGAGGTAGAGCAGGCTCAGGTTTTGATTGGATAAATTGCAGGCTGCCTTGTGGTACAAGGTACCAATAAGAGTATATAACAAACCTGTGTGACACAGATGAGTTTGGTCATTTTCGTCAATGGGACAGAATTCCCCATTCCTAATAGGTTGGGTTAGTGAGTGAGGACAGCCTGCCATGCAGGTGGCATGTTATACAGGTGAATGCCCATTATCCTGGAAGCAGTCAGGATTCAATCCTTCTATCGATAACCTCCATTCGAACTGTATTTTACAAAAGGAGTTTAGTTTAGTTTTTTTTAAACTCGCAAAACAGTGCGCAAAAACTGGCCCTTCGGCCCACCGAGTCCACGCCGACCAGCGATCCCCACAAATTAACATTATCCTACACGCACTAGGGACAATTTTTACATTTACCAAGCCAATTTACTGTACCTACATACCAATGTGTCTTTGGAGTGTGGGAGGAAACCAAAGAGCTTGAAGAAAACCCTCGCAGGTCACGGGGAGAATGTACAAACTCCGTACAGACAGCATCCGAACCCGGGTCTCCGGAACTGCAAGTACTGTAAGGCAGAAACTCGGCCGTTGTGTCACCATGCCGCCCATTATAGAAACAACCTGCTGGCTGAGAGATAATAAGTCAAAGCATGAGCAGGCGGCAGGAAGATTGCTACTCTGATAGAGCTCGGTAGATTTATGCCCCTTTCCGCTGATGCACTGTCTCAGCAGCCTTTGTAATCAATTGAAGGCCATTTTGCAGAGTGTTCTGGTACCTTAAAGCTCTTAAACACTCTCCTCTTTTTTTATGGCAGTTTCTTGTTACTGAAGGTGACTTATTTCCCCTTCAGTTTGCCGTCTCTGAGATTGCAACTGAAGCCAATGTGGGAACTGCAGCTTCTTCCACAGATAGGAGAGGTGATGACTGACAGGGTGCGATGGTGCTTTATTTGGTGCAGTGGTTCCCCATGAAAAAAATAATCATATGAATTAGCAGTTTGAATCATGCCATCACTAAAAAGACAGAGCATTGGAGGTTGGTTCTTTTATGGCATAAATACTAAATACTCCATAATACTAATTAGGAAACTTTGCATTGAGACAAGATTGTAAAGAACCAAGACTTATTCTACTCTTAATATTCTATTCTATTCTAGTGAAAAGGAGAGCTATTCTTGTAGGTGTGGAAAAACATATAATTTAAAAATCCAGGTTGGCTTTTAAAAATCAGGCTACGTTTAGTAAATGCAAGTGATTGCAAAGTAGATGTAAGTTCCTCCTCTCTTGTGAGGAGCCAATGAATAAATGAGTTTTAGCCATTTGATCTTGGAAATGGATCTGAATTAGCTCTGGTGTTAATTGCTCCAATTACCAAGGAAGCCTCTTTGACAACAGCAAAATGTAAACTTTTTCCTGACACTAGTTTAGACCTATGACGATAACTGATTTGAGAGAATTCCGTCTCCATAACAATGCTTTGCAGATGGGCTCTATGTTAAAACAGGGGTAAGGCAGCGCTCCAGGCTGTGCTGACACAACAATCCAATGTTGTAGGTTATCAGCAAGAAGAATTGGAAAGGATCTGCTCCACTTTTAAAGGAGAAATGATAGATGGGTCCAATTGCCTGAATTTTTTATATTCTCTTGGGAAATAAGAAAGGCAATTATACCTTTAGTGCTTTTTTTTAGTTGTGTAAGGCACAGCCATAAGACTTCATGCTTAATCTTGCACAACATGTGCAATTATTCACACAGACCAACCATTAACTGTTATTCACATAAAGTGGAATCTCCTCCAGCTTCATGCCTTTTTGGTGTCTGTCCAGGAACAGTCTATTCATCACAGTGAAAGTTATGAAAAAGGCAATACTGATCCTGAAGACCTTCACTAAGCAAGGACTGCAGCATCTTATTAATCTGCTGAGATATCAAAGCCACTGGAATCAGGTTCAACCATCGTGCATCCCGCCAGTGACACAGTATATCCTATTTTTTAATCTTCTATTTGTGGCTGTGAATCTTGGTCCTTGAGCAACA
Organism: Amblyraja radiata; assembly: GCF_010909765.2. Lineage (NCBI taxonomy): Eukaryota > Metazoa > Chordata > Chondrichthyes > Rajiformes > Rajidae > Amblyraja > Amblyraja radiata. The sequence continues at coordinate 15,021 of NW_022630897.1, forward strand.
ATCTGTTTGGCCTTTCTATTTCATCAAATAGTCTTGGCAGAAATATAAAGGAATCCTGATGAGTCTGGGCATTGGCTCACATGATTCACTACTACAGAGGCCAATTCTTCCATATTAAGCACTCATTGTATTGATGCACATTGAGCACAACTTAAAACAGAAACTTATATTGTGCCCGTGAATTGCAAATGGAACTTTTGTGGCACTACATGGTCGGAGTTTTCAGGGAGCATGGGATAACTTGCCAGGAAAAAGCATCCATCCATCTTTGATCCAGCTTTAGAAATGGAGAATATGTACAATTTCATCTTAAAGGTGGAATAGATTCACACACACAAAACTGCCAACAGTATAACTTTCAGAAGTGATAGAGATGTGATAAACGTTTAAAAGAAGAAAGGAAAAGAAAGTTTTGGATAGTGAACCCGTTGAATTCTGACCTGGAACATCACCTATCCAAGTCCCCCCTAAGATGCTGCCTGACCCGCTGAGTTATTCCAGTATTTTGTGTTTGACATAACAAAGAAATATGAAATGGCAACCTTCATATTTTAAAGACATACAATAAATCCACATTAAAGTTGGGAGGATATTAATGTCTCTTTTTGATTAATAAACTGCAGAACTATTTAAGATAACAATCTATTCTTAGGATTCTTGCAACTCTTTTTCTGAAGAATCCCTGCACTTCATCATGACCTGATGTAAAATCTTTCTCCAAAAGTAATGGCATATTAGCCCAAGTTGTCTCTCCCTTATTTGCTCCTTCGTGTTGAGTTAATATTTGAGCACAGCACACAGTAAATTGCTGACAGCAGTACAGGAAGTTGTTGGCAGATACTGAAGTAGATTTGGCACAAATTCAGTAATTTTATTCTCATTACCAACACCTAAATCTGAGCCAACACCATTACATTAGTATCAGCTATCGCTTACTCTTAATTGATACAGTACAAAACCTATCAGTAATGTAAAGTAGAAGCCTTAAAATATTATCGAAGAAAGGTCATTGTACACTTAAAAAATTACATAATTACACTACATATGAAAGTAAATGTTTTGAATCTTCAAGCATAGTATATATTCAAAATCCAAATGAGGAATGGCTTTTGATTTGAAGCACAATTAGGTCAATTCTAAAACCTGTGAATATTGCCAATGTGATATTTATTGCCTGGGATACAGATTGGCTACCTTTCGAATTAGACATATGTATGCTGACCTTCTTAGAGTTTTCACGGCAGCAAAAATTAACACATTTGTTTGGTTCCCCTTTCAAACCAATGACATGATGTACCACCAGAGAGCATCCCACAGGATACCTTGTATGCCTCAAATTACTATTGATTCAGACATTTTCCTCTCGCAAATCCCCAGTGCCCCTCTGTGTTGAATGAAAATATCAATTTCTAGTCACACAAAAGGTTGAAGAACATTATTACTAACTACCGTTTGAATTATTTTACGAATTCACTGGTGAATTATGCCTCAACAATCTCAAGTTCAATTGATTTTTTAAAGTAGGGCATTCAACGCTGCATCAAGGTTACAAAAGAAGTGGATACATTTTTGCCAAGATACCTGTACCTAATGTATAAAAATGGGAGCATAAAAACACGGTTCAATTATCAATCGTGATTATTGATCCCAAAGTGCTTAAATATATATATTTCTAATTTCCTATTGCATTTGCGGCAGAATGTGTGTGAACAAAGAATATAGAATGGAACAGCACAGGAACGAGTCCTTCAGCCCACAAGATGTGCAAAAAAGTAACATTGATAAGGCTATAGCTAGGTGAGAAAGAAAAACTTAGGTGGAGGAGGGATGGAGAGAGAGGGAATGCAGGAGTTACTTGAAGTTAGAGAAATCAATTATCATACCGCTGGGTTGTAAACTGCCCAAGAGAAATATGAGATGCAGTTCCTCCAATTTGCTTTTAGCCTCACTCTGACAATGGAGGAGGCCTAGGACAGAAAGGTCAGTGTGGGAATGGGAAGGGGAATGAAAGTGTTTAGCAACCGGGAGATCAGGTAGGTCCAGACGGACTGAACAAAGGTGTTTAGCGAAATAATCGCCCAGTCTACGTTTGGTCTCGCCGATGTATAACAGTCCACATCATGAACAATGGATACAGTCGATGAGGTTGGAAGAGGTGCAAGTAGACTCATAATTCTACCAAATGTCCTTGATAACCACTCTGGTCTGAGGGAAATAACAAAAAAGGCATCTGCAGCCTTTTGTTAATATCTTCAACGGTATTCTTATGTATTTCCACAATAAACTTTCAGTCGACATCATTCCTGAATTGAGGTGCATAATACTTCAGTTGTCACTAATGTTTGGTGTTTTGAGTAGCTCCCTTGTTTTTGCACAATCTATATATAAAGAACAAACAAACTCTGATAACTTTTTAACAGTCTTCTCAACTTGCCACTTTCAAATACCTATGCATACACATCCCTGTATCTTTCTTTTCCAGCAGCCTTTTTACAATTTACCTCTTTCGTTTATACTGCATCTTTTCTTTTCACCACCATGATACAAAAAGACAATATCATGGAATTCAATCACAAAGCATTGAGACTTTGTAACAGAACAGTAGTGAACCCAAGGGTCCTCTCTCCTATATTGCATCACCAGTCTTTGTGAAAGAAAATTGAGCAATAAAACGTAACATAAATCTTCAGACTTGACTTTATTCTGTTGACAATGGTTCCTATCTTTGAATGTAATTCTGAATGAATATTTGTACCAGAGACCTGGATTCATGATGCACGATAAAGCTAGAATACCTTTTGATAAATAACACTGTCAGATATGCTTCCCATGAACCCATTCTACCATTTTGATTCACAACGTCTTGGTGTTATATGAAATGTTTATGATGTTTAAACCTTTGTGCACAGGGAATCATGTCTTAGAAGAGCTGACCGAGAATATTGATGAGGAAAATGTGATAGACGTTGCCTATGTGAACTTCAGCAAGGTCTTTGACAAGGTACCACACATGGTAGGCTGATCCGGAAAGTTAGATCATGGGATCCAGGGTGAGCTACCCAAATGATTACATAATTGGCTTGAAGCAAGAAGACAGAGGGTGCTGGTAGGGTGTTACTCAAGATTACTCAAAGCCTATAACAAAAGATTTGCCACAAGGATCGGTACTGAGTCTGTTGTTGGTTAAATATAGAACATAGGACAGTACAGCACAGGAATTAGTCCTTTGTTGTTCATGATTTGTATTAATGAATTAGATGAGAATGTAGGTAGCATTGTTGGCAGACAACACTGAAATAAGTTTTGGTTTTGGTTTATCATTGTCACATGGACCAAATAATGGTGAAAACCTTTTGTCAAATCAAATCATGAGTACAATGTGTAGGAAGGAACTGCAGATGCTGGTTTAAACTGAAGATGGACACAAAATGCTGGAGTAACTCAGCGGGTCAGGCAGCATCGCTGGTGAAAAGGAATAGGTGACGTTTCAAGTCAAGACCCTTCTTCAGACTGAGAGTCAGGGGAAAGAGGAACAAGAGATATAGACAGCACATGGAACAAATGAATTAAACTTACGCAAAAGGATATGGTATGCTCCAGGTGTTGACTCCTATATATCGGCGACACCAAGCGTAGAATGGGTAATCGTTTTTCTGAACACCTTCGCTCAGTCCGCCTTGGCCTACATGATCTCCCGGTTGCCAAACATTTTAACTCTCCTTCCCATTCCAATACTGACCTTCCTGGCCTGGACCTCTCCATTGTGAGAGTGAGGCCAAACGCAAATTGGAGGAACAGCACCTCATATTTTGCTTGGGCAGCTTACAACCCAGTAGTATGAATATTAATTTCTAGAACTTCAAATAACCCTTGCAACCCCTCTCTTTTTGTCCCTCCTCCACTCTAATCATCATACCAGCTTCATTGTTGTCCTGTTGAGTTTCATTTATACATTGTTTAAGAATGGTAAATTTTATCATCAGTATCTCACATCATTGAGAGGTGCCTCCTCAGGAAAGTATACAAAAATGCTGGAGAAACTCAGCGGGTGAGGCAGCATCTATGGAGAGAAGGAATAGGTAACGTATCGGGTCGAAATGCTGCCCACCCGCTAAATTCTCCAGCATTTTTGTCCATCATGATATACATTTTAGCATTAATGATGATGACAAAGCTATTGGTTTCAATTGAACAAGAAAGTAAATGGATAGATAGCTTTCTTTAAGTCATACGAGAAGAGTGGCTTCTAGATGGGTCAGGAAAAAAATAATATTTAATAGAAATTGAATTTCAAGTCTTTTGTAAATTATAATTTAACTGCGTACTTTGAGAAAGGATCAAGGCTAGTATTACATCCTGTTTGAAAGAATCCCATCAGTGATTAAAAGTGTTCTAATGTTCATTAGCCTCATCATCACTAGTTCTAAGAAACACACTCTGAGAGAGTAACAATCAAATTTCATTTTTTTCCAAATGCTGTGAGGATGCAAAGCACAAGGAAGGTCTGGGTTTGAGTAGGAAGATGAAAGATAACGGAGCAAGTAGTTGAACACATTTTCTGCATTAGTTGATGAGCAAAGTTGGAAGGGTTTGAGGCTGAGTCTTGAACGACAGGAAGTGTCAACAGATGGAAGTGTCAACAGATTTGAAGTCGGGTAGCAGTGCCCTCAAATGCCAACCATCACCCCCACTCCCCCCCGCCCCCTTCTCTGCTTTCCCCTTTTCTGCGAGTCAAGCAGAAGGACTGGACATGCATTTAGCTGAGGATGAAATCTCTACAAATGAAACATAAAGTTGAGTTGTTGCTGTTACATGGGCACTTGCCTGCACCAATGTTCTGTTGAACTGTACAGCCTCCTCAACCTTTAAAACAAAGATATATGTATCTAATTTCAGCTGATTGGGAAAGCCTCTCAAAGGTTGGATTTGATCAATTTTGTTCACTTTTAAATGCACTCCTAATAATCCAATGAAATGTTATAAACCTTTTAAGAATACACCTGCTTGTAATATCATATATTTCTTCTTTATTCAACGTGTAACCAAAGTTTTATCTCAGCTATGTTGTGCACTCCAAGTATTACCTTTTAGCATTACTACCCGTTCCTAGAATATCACTATAAATCTTTTTTTGGGTGAAAATGAATGTTTCCTGGTTAACTAAAGCTTCTAATGTATTAAGTCAACATCAAGATATGGCACTGTGTGGCCAATATGTACTTAACAACATGAATATTGGTAGAAATTATCCTCAGGGGTCTTAACTTGATAACTGAGAGCTGTTAGCACCACTTGTATCTCCACAGGTCACTTGTACAATTGATGCATTGGCTTTCAATTGACTGCTGAATGGTGTGAAGAGATGGGGAGGTGAAGATTGTACAATATGCTAGGAAAGGCATCTGTGACTCCCCGGAGATTTGGTTTGGACTCATGTGGTTCCATTTTCAGAGGGAGAAATGTTGTCAATAGTAAATTGGTATACAATGTCTTGAGAGGGACAAGAGATTGCAGATGTTGGAATCTGAAGGAATACAAAGGAGAGATGATGGAGGAACTCAACAGGTCAGGCAGCATCTGTCACGGGAATTGATCGTCAACGTTTTGGGTTAATAATGGGAATCGCTCTTTAGATTGATAACTGCTAGGGCCACTGAAAATGACTGCCTGATTTTTTTTTTTTTTTTTTTTTTTTAAATTAGAAGTACGGTAAATTACAATAATACACAACACATATATCTTAATACATTTTTTGTACCGCTTCATTTTTTTGAGCTTTAGGAAAAAGATAGAAGTAAGGAAAGTAAAGAAAGTGCGCAAGAGTCGTGAAGTGCAAGAGAGTGTTGGGAAAAGAAAGCCCCTTAGAAAGAAGTTAGAGAAGGAAGTAAAGTAAGAAAGTAGACCCTAGAAAAGAAAGAAAAGAAAGTAGGGACAATCGCTCTATTATAACATTAAACTCCGCAGAAAGGGGACTACCAACCAAGTCTGTTTTTGTTGTTTTACCTCCCATTGCCAGGTCCTGATACCATATATTTATTTATTTATTTTTTAAATTACTATTGCACCTCATGCTTGTAATAGGTCCATAAACGTAGACCACGTCTTTTGGAATTGGTCTGCTTTACCTGCTAAGAGGAATCTCATCTCTTCCAGATGTAATGTTTCAAACATATTTGATGTCCACATTTTTATTGTTGGTGTGGGCGCATTTTTCCAACATTTAAGTATGAGCTTTTTTCCCATTATTAGCCCGTAATTGAATAAATTCTTCTGATACACGTTTAATTCAGGGATACCTTCCGATATTCCAAAAACTATCCATTCTGGTTTTGGTACCAGTTTTATTTTAATTAATTTTGAAAAAATATCAAATATTCCATACCAGAATTTTTGGATTTTTGTACAAAAAACAAAAGAATGCGCTATGGTAGCTTCTTGACACAGACATTTATCATAGATTGGTGAAACATTAGGAAAGATTTTATTTAATTTAGTTTTTGAATAATATAGTCTATGTAATGTTTTGAATTAGATAAGCGTATGTCGTACGTTGATCGAACATTTATGCACCTGTAGTAAATGATTATCCCAGCTCTCTTTTGAAATTTTTATAGCTAATTCTTGTTCCCAGTCTCTTCTAATTCCATCTGTTGTGGGTATTTCTATGTTTACCTGATTTATGAACTAATTTGTTATGCTTTTGATAGATTTTATCAATGTTACTTTCATGTTCAACCCAACTGTCTAAGAAGTAAAAGGATTGAACATATAACCCCTCGACCACCTCATCACTCCACAAGACCAAGTCCTTTTTCCTGCTGATCGCCATATCTCTTACTTTACAATTGCGCTAGGAGTTAGAGAAGCTTACTTTTCACTCTTATTTGACTAACATCTTTCAGCAAATTTGGCTCCTGTTCAAAATGTATCAAGTAGAGAAAACTTGCCTTTCCATTCATAACAAATGCATAAACATCATGAGAAGATTTGTGAAGATGTTGCCAGGACACGAGGGCCCGAGCCACTGGGAGAGGTTGAGCAGGCTAGGACTTTATTCCTTGGAGCACAGGAGGTTGAGGGGTGATCTTGTGGAGGTGTACAAAATCATCAGAGGAATAGCTATAGTAAACACAGTGTATTTTGCCCTGAGTAGGGGAATCGAGAATCATAAGACATAGGTTTAAGGTGAGGGGGGGGATAGATTAAATAGGAACTTGAGAGGTAACCTTTTACGCAAAGGATGGTGGGTGTTTCAAACGAGTTGCAGGTAGATGAGGCAGGTACTATTACAACATTCAAGAAACATTAAGACAGATACATGGATAAGATAGGTTTAGGGGGATGTGGGCCAAATGCAGGCAGGTTGGACCAATGTAGATGGGGCATATCAGTTGGCATGGACAAGTGGGCTGAAGAGCCTGTGTCCATGCTGCATGACTCTATGTGGCACAAATTCCCTGGTATTAGAGAAATTAATATTATTTCCTTTCATACTGTGTAGCTTTATATCAGGATTCTGAAATCAACTGAAGCACATTTACATGTTCAATGATATCTAAGGTCAACCTAGTCTCTGCAGGGTCCTTATTGACAGCATATTTTTGTAAGCGTTGACAGCTAAGTCTAGCACAAAGGTATCGCGTCGACAATTGCAATTTGAAGTGTTAATTGGGATGAACCTGGTTGACTTCTCAGTTTCTTCATCCGTATAGTCTGCAACAACAGTGTAGCAATATTGACACAGAGGGTGGGCCTAAATTTGAAAAGCAAATCCCTGGTCGATAACACAAACTGGCAACATTGCATAATCTAATGCGATCGCCAGTAACTGTTCATTTTCATAGCTTTCTTTTGTCATTATAGTGATAATGAAACTGTTGGCCTTTACCATCATTAAATTTTCATGCATGTATAGTTTATAGTGAAAATCCCAAAGATGCTCTCAGTGATTCAGGTCATTGTAACAGTGTGCTCGGTTGAAGCCTGTTCTAGTGTAACCAAAGGAATTCAGTGAACTGATGAGATTTAGTAATTTACCAATAATTCTCATTGGAAAATGCCCTGAAAAGTAGGACTGAGTTCCTTGAAATTTAGTGAAATGTATTACATAATCAGCCACATTTCTCAGTATTAAATACATGTTTTAAATATGTAGATGTTCATTTTCTTGGTTTATTATTTTAAAGTAATGGAAATTAAAGTACAATTTACAAGTGTTGCAATGTCCACTGAAGGTATTCCAGTTTTAAGCTTATTCTTTATTTTTCCCTTTCTAAAAATGTTTGAAATATTAATTGTGTGAGTGGAGTATTTTGCATTTGTATTCAGGAAGGAGAAGGACAGGGAGGATTGTGAGAACAATGTGGAAATTAGTAATATTGAACAGCAGTTTGAGATCAAGAAGGAGGTGGTGTTAGAACTCTTGAAGGGCATTAAAGTGGAAAAATCACAAGGGCCTGATTGGATCTATCATTGGTAATTAAGAGAAGATAGAGTGGAGACTATATGGGGACTTGACAGATATCTTTGCAACTTGAAGAGCTACTGACAGGGTCCCAGAAAGTACCAATGTTGTTCCTTTGATTAAGAAAGGAAGTAGAGTTAATCCAGGGATTTAAAGGTTGTTGAGGCTCATGTCAGTGGTAGGGAATCAGCACATTAGGGACAATCAGTATGGCTTTTTACACATCAGATCACGTCCTGCTAACTTGATCAAGTTTTTGAGTAAATAATGAAGGTGATCAATGAGGTGATGAAGGAAGGTGGGTTGTCTACATGGATTTTCGGAAGGTATTTGATAAAGTTCCCAATGGTAGGCTGATTCAGGAGATTATGATACACGGGATTTACAGTGACTTCTTTCTATGGATTCAGAACTGGCTTAGTCCTAGAAGACAGAAGGTTGTAGTGGAAGGGCTTTATTCCAGCTGAAGGTTTGTGACGAGTAGAGTATCACAGCGATCAGTCTAAAACATCTGTTGTTTATGATGTACATTAATGAAAGGACACAAAGTGGTGGAGGAACTCAGCAGGTCACAGGCAGCATCACTGGAGAGCATGGATAGGTGACGTTTCGGGTTGAGACGCTTCTTCAGCCTGACCTGCTGAGTCACTCCAGCACTTTGCGTCCTTTTGTATATTAACCAACATCTGCAGTTCTTTGTTTCTACCTGTATATTAAAGATTTGGACGTAAACGTAGTTGGATTAGTTAGCAAGTTTGCAGAGAACACCAAGATTGATGGAGTTTCAGCTAGTAAGGAAGGCTGTCAATGTAAAGAGCAGGATGTAGATCACTGCAGAAATGGTGGAGAAATGGCAAATGGCGTTTAATCTGAGCAAGTGTGAAGTGTTGCAGTTTGGGAGGTCGAAGAAAAGGGGAAGGTATACAGTTGATGGCAGGACCCTTAACAGCGTTGGTGTGCAGAGGGATCTAGGGTTCCAAGTCCATACCTGCCCGAAAGTAGCAACACAAGTGGATACAGTGGGGAAAGAAGGAGTATGGTGTACTCACCTTCACTGGTCCGGTCATTGAGTCAGGATTCATGATACAGCTCAATAAATCTTTGGTTGGGCCATATTTGGAGTACCTGTACTATACACAGTTCTGGTTACCCCATTACAGGAAGGATGTGGAGACTTTGGTGAGGATGCAGAAGAGGTTTACCAAAAGGTAGCCTGGAGTTGGGGAGATTAGCTACAAGGAGAGGTTGCACAAAAGGATTGTTTTCTTTAGTATGCCGGAGATTGATGAGAGACCTGAGAGAGGTATATAGAATTATGAGAAGCATAAAAATGTCTAAGACTAGAGGGGCATAACTTTAAGGTGAAAAGGACAATATTTAAAAGAGGTAGATACAGTAATGGCATTTAAGGGGCTTTGGAATGGACATATGGCGGTGCAGGGAATGGACGGGGGTCAGGCAGATGAGTAGTTTAGCTTGCCTTTATGTTTGGTATGGACATTGTAGGCTGAATGGCCAGTTCCTATGCTGTGCTTTTCTATGTTTGATGTTCTATGTCTTCATTTTGGAAAGTCATAATTTCCATTGACCAATATTGTAATATTGAGAGCTGTTTATCTTTCAATGGTATCTATTAATGGATGTTATATTTGCATTATAGGAGATGTGATTATATTATAGCTTTGCTCTTGTTCGACGTTTAGTATAGTTTAATTTAGTTAATTGTCACATGTACTGAGGTACAGTGAAAACTATTTTGTTGTGAGCTATCCAGTCAGTGGAATGACTATACATGATTACAATAAAGCTGTCACAGAATAAATGGAGTAACACTTAGTGCAAGATACGGTCCAGTAAGGTCAATTAAAGTTTGTCCAAGGGTCTCCAATGAGGTAGATGATAGGTCAGGACCACACTAGTTGGTGATGGGATGGTTCAGTTGCCTGATAAAAGCTGGGAAGAAGTTGTCCTTGAATCTGGAAGTGTGTGCTTTTACATCTCTATACCTCTTGCCTAATGGGAGAGGGGAGAAGAGGGAGTGTCTGGGGCAAGACTCATCCTTGATTGTGCTGGTGGCCTTACCGAGGTAGCATGAAGTGTAGATGGCGTCAAGGGAAGGGAAGTTGGTTTGTGTGTCTGGGCTACATCCACAATTTTCTGTAATTTCTTGTCATCTTGGATAGAGCTGTACCCAAACCATGCTGAGATGCATCCTGATAAAATCTTTCTACATTTGTAGATTAAATGTATTTGTGTCATTTAAATGAAGTCAATAAATCTATTATTACAAATAGGCATTTTACAGAGCTGGCAAGTGTGTGGTTACAAGAAAAAAACGCTTTTTAAAATTCTGTAAATTGAGCTCCTAACACCTTGTCATGATTGCTACTAACGGAAGGCTGCAGGAGGAGAGATAATGAAACACAGAATAATGGACACTTATTTCTGAACCAACAGTTTAACTCTTATCCAAATTAATGATTTAATGATTACTTCATCAATTGATTCATTGGAATGTATGAAACTATCAAATTTCATAACCTTCAAAAGATCATAATCCCCAGGGACAATCTCCTTCTAAAAACTGGATTCGTAATGTGCTGGGGAGGATTATTCAATAATTATAGAGCCATTTAACTATTAATGGATTTCAAATGAAATAAACACATTTTTGTTAAGAAATTGGACACGGTTTCCTGGGGTTTGACGATCATCTGTACAATATAGAATCATAGAGTCATAAAGCAAGGAAACAGACCCGTTGGTCCAACTCATCCATGCCAACCAAGATGTCCCATCTTCCCCGCATTTGGCCCATATCCCTCTAAACCTTTCCTGTCCATGTAACTGTGCAAGTGTCTTTTAAATGTTGTTGTTGTACCTGCCTTAACTACCTCCTTAGGCAGGGTGTTCCATGTACTCACCACTGCCTGTATGAAAATGTTGCCCTTCGGGTTCTTATTAAATCTTTCCTTTCTCATCTTGAAACAAAGCCCTCTAGATCTTGTTTCCCCTCCCCTAAGATCTTGAAACTATCCTCTCTAGTTTTGATTCCCTTGCCCTGGAAAAAAAAGACTGTGCTTTCTGTCAATTCTCCTCATTACTTTATTCACCTCTATAATATCACCCAGCAGCCTTCTGCATTCCAAGGAATAAAGAGCTTGCCTGCCACTTTCTCCATTTAGCTCAAGCCCTTGAGTCCTGGCAACATACTTGTACATTTTCTCTGCACCTTTTCCAGCTTAACAACATCCATCCTATGGCAGGGTGACCAAAACAGAACACAATACTCCAAGTGCATTCTTACCAATGTCTTGTACAACTGAAACATAATGTCCCACTTCTCTACTCAATGCCCCGACTGATGAGGACTGGAATGTCAAAAGCCTTCATCACCATCCTATTTACCAGTGGCACCATTTTCAGGGAACTATACTTGTACTCCTCCATTCTTCTGCTCTACAACATACCCCAGGGCCTTCAGTTCACAGTAAAGTTTCTGTCCTAGGTTGATATTGCCAAACTGCGTGGACTCTCGGCGCGGAGCGGGTGAGACCTCGCTGGAGGGGAGCACTCCGTTACGCTGGCCCGCGGCAGCCGGCAGCCTGAAGCAGCGGTCTGCAGAACTCCAGCTGGTGCGGCGTCCACAGCCCGGGATCTCACGTTGGGGACCCGGGGGGAAGAAGAAGCTTCCACCGCCGGCCCGCGGCCATCTTCTACCGCGGGCGCGGTATGGACTTACAATCTCCCCTGGAGGGGAGCTTCGACCGCCGGCCCTGCAGACTGCAGTGCTTCCGGCTGCGGCACGGCAGGTACTTTAAAACTTTGACCGCCGGCCTGCGGCCTACACCAGCCTGAAGCCGCGGTCTCTGGCTGGGAAGAGCCGATCCTGGACTCACCTTGACTTTGACTGTGTCCCTTACCATCTGGACGCCCGCAGCAACGGCTGTGGAGGGTGGTGGTCCCGACCACGGGGGAAAATGGAGGAGGACTGGCCAAGCTCTGTGCCTTCCACCACAGTGATGAATGCTGTGGTGGATGTTTGTGTAAAATTTTTATTGTGGTTGTGTTCTTTATTATTGTACCACTGCTGGCAACCCAAATACCACCGACCTTGGTTGTGTGGCAATTAAATTATTTCAAATTATTTCAAATCACATTTATCTGAATTAAACTCCATTCACCATTCCTCAGCCCAGTTGCCCAGTTGCCCAGTTGATCAAGATACTTTTATAATTATTGAAATTATCTTCACTGTCTACAATATCACACCTCTTAGTGTCATCTGCAAACATACAAATCATGCCTTGTACATGCCTTCTCATTCAAATTGTTGAAATGGATGACAAACAGTATTGGGTCCAGTTCTGATCCCTGAGGCACACCGCTAGTCACAGACCCCCAAAAACCAACCTTCCACCACCACCCACTGCTTCCTTCCATGAAGCCAATTCTGCACACAGGCAGCTAGCTCTTCCTGGATACTGTATGATCTAACATTCCTGAGGGGCTTAGCAGGTGGAACCTTATCAAAGGCCTTGCTGAAATCCATATAGATTAGATTTTTGGCATGCCCTCACCAACCTCCTCAGTAACTCCTTAAAAAAAAACTAAATCAAATCCGCGAGACATGTTGTCCCATGTACAAAGCAACGCTGACTATCCCTAATCAACCCTTGTATTTCCAGGTGTCAGGAGTTATGGGGAAAAGACAGAAGAATGGGGTTAGGAGGGAGAGATAGATCAGCCATGATTGGATGGTGGAGTAGACTGGATGGGCTGCATGGCCTAATTCTGCTCCTATCACCTGTGAATTTACCGGTATATATATTATTCCTCAGAATCCTCCCTAACAACCTTTCTACCATAAATATTAGGCTTGCTAGTCTATATTTCCCAGGTTTTTCTTTGCAGCACTACTTAAATAGTAGCACTATATTAGCCATCGTCCTGTCTTCTGGCACCTCACCCATGCCTATGGATGATTTTTATATCCCAGCCAGGGCTCCTGCAATCTCTCCAGATCCCCACGGTGTTCTTGGATGTTTCTGATCAGACCAAGGAGATTCATCTGAAGAGCATTGTTTATTCATTGTGATCAGTCCACACACAGGTTGTTACTCAAGTCTCACACATGCGTCTCTTCAGCCACATACTAGTTTCAGAGCTTTGAAGAGTTCTAAGAAGTGTTTTCTATTTTTTTTCTTCAATAGGAACTTAAAAAAAAGCTCATGGAGAATTGGAAAGGAATTCCCTTTGAAAATAACTCTGTATGATCCTTTTATGGAGCAACAGGAAGAATGGTAGTGTGTGAAGGCAAGGAAACTTAGACAGCATGGCACAAGATGCCTGGTATGACTTTGCACAATATGCTGAAAGGCAGCATTGGTAAAGCAAAGGCTGCTCAGTGACGACTCCAACTTTCCACTTCATAACGAAAATCCCCAACCTCCTTTTGCCACGAGGGCAGCTCTGATTTTTCTAGTGAGGTGCTGTAGATGAAAAAAGGATACTTGAGATTTAAACCTAACGTCAGCTTCCCTTATATTATACTACTTCCAGTTAAGCTTAAGTGTGTTGTGAACCATTCGCATAATGGAGTTAAATTTTCAGGCTCTATAATGGCGACGCTTTCAATATGCACTCTCATTACACTGTGAAATTGAAAACTTCTGCATTGCACCAGCATGGCTTAACATAGAAATCCAAATGTTGTTGTTGGAGGCACTCCATCCTCACTGATGTTCTTGCCAATAGAAAGTATTTTTAAATCACTGAATTGAAAAAGATATCATAATTTTACTCACTAGTCTCATTAGAGAACTCATCGAAGTATATCACGTGTTAAATGAGGAGCAGCTGAGTTTAAAAAAAATTATTATTCAACAACTTATTTGTAAAATTAAATTCACGTGTGAATTGTTGTTTAGTTTAGTTTAGTTTAGAGATACAGCGCAGAAACAGGCTCTTCGGCCCACCGAGTCCGCACTGACCAGCGATCCCCACACATTAACACTATCCTACACACACTAGGGACAATTTACACATTCACCAAGCCAATTAACGTACACACCTGTACATCTTTGGAGTGTGGGAGGAAATCAAAGATCTTGGAGAAACATAGAAACATAGAAAATAGGTGCAGGAGTAGGCCATTCGGCCCTTCGAGCCTGCACCGCCACTCAATATGATCATGGCTGATCATCCAACTCAGTATCCCGTACCTGCCTTCTCTCCATACCCCCTGATCCCTCTAGCCACAAGGGCCACATCTAACTCCCTCCGTGAAAACCCACACGGTCACAGGGAGAATATACAAACTCCGTACAGACAGCACCCGTAGTCGGGATTGAAGCCGGCTCTCCAGCGCTGCAAACGTTGTAAGGCAACAACTCTACCGCTGCGCCACCATGCCACCCCTTTCTGCAGAACAATTGTTTCAAAATTTCCTGACCTTTAAAATGGTTTAAAATATTTCTTGGAAATATGTTTGACATCTAACGTCGTCCATTCATTTGAACAATGTTCATTTTGATCTCTACAAAATGAATATAAAGTCAATTTAACAATCAGAACTTCTTACTCTGAGCATTGCTCAATGCCAGAGATCCCCTAAAGCTGACAGTAGGATTAAATTAATTGTAGGAAGCGAGAAATTCATGTCACAGGCACTGCAAAAACTTCTGTAGGCACTTTTCAAGAAGGTGAATGGTGAATTGTATCATTTCAGCACTGACCACACAATCCATGCTGCTGTTCTTTGCTGCAGTATTGGCAATTTCCTGTGGACATCACTGGGTGGTGATCACTTACAGCTTTACCTTGACTTGGTGCAGATTAGGATGAAAGGGCAGCACGGTGGTGCAGCGGTAGAGTCACTGGCTTACAGCGCCAGGGGCCCGGGTTCGTTCCCGTCTGCGGGTGCATGTCGGTATGAAGTTTGTACGTTTTCCCCGTGACCTGATGGGTTTTCTCCTTGTTCTCCGGTTTCCTCCGACACTCCAAAGATGTACAGATTTGTAGGTTAATTGGCTTGGTCAAAATTGTAAATTGTCCCAAGTGTAGGATAGTGTTAGCATGCGGGGATCGCTGGTTGACATGGACTAGGTGGGCCAAAGGGCCTGCTTCCGCGCTGTATCTCTAAGCTAAAAAAATGAAAGCAAGTGAGTTACAGAAATAACTTCTGCAAACTTCTTTTGCCACCCACAAGTCTACATAAAAACTGCATTACTACAGCACTGGCTTTTCATGGGATCTATCCTACTCTTTCCATTTTCACAATGCAATAATTTAAAAATTTATAGCTCCTATATCACCTTGGGAGAGAGTGTAAAATGTATGACATTGATTCTTATGGTTTTTACCTTGTTCACCAATCGAAAGGAATGTCAGCCAATTAATTGCACACTTCCCAGTTAAAAAAATAGTATGTAACTTTCTTATTGTTTCAAGGTAAAACGATACTGACATGTTGATGGTGAAAGACTTTATAGGTTTCCATATAAACACAGTGGAAGCATTTTTCAACAAAATTTCAAATCATGGTTGTTTTTTCCTACTGAAATGATCAAATCACCATTTAACTAGCTATTGAATAAAATTGATTCAGATGTGGACGTACAGACATTTGGAAATAGGTGATCCTTTTGAATTATACTTCTTTGCTATAAAAATATTTTTTTTTGTCCAATATAATTTACAAGGGAAAGAGCTGAAAATAATGGCTCTGATTTCTCTGAGAGATGCAAACAGTTCAACATAAAACTATCAGAATTTCCCCATGTATCTGTAGGAAGGATCTAAACAAAGATGTAAGCATGCACAAGTGCTGTAGTCCTGAAGATCGTCAAACCACCCCAATTCCAACATTGCTCTGATGTTGGACCTCTTCTGGTGCAGGTGCAGTGATTCTGTTAGTGACTGCGTTCATTTCAACGGAAGTGGATAGCCACTTGGAAGGAAAATAAGTATAATGTATTTCGTATTGGCTGTTAACACACAACTGTGGTTTAAGGATATCACTACGTTAAGGTAGAATCATGTAATTTGTTTGTAGCGATTTTCTGTGAAAGTTTGTTGAATCAATTTAGTGAGGCCTTTGGGATAAGGAGCAAAGCATGCCGAGATTGTGATTCTCTTCACTTCTTTGCCCTCAACGTTATTCAAAGAACACAGCCATGACATCAGCAATGATGATGGTATACATGGAATCTCCAGAAATGGAGATGAGTTTGAGAACATTGCAGGAAAACATCCAGAAATGTGCAGGAAAGAGCCTGAGTAAAATGGTAAGTTAAGCACAAGCTATATACCATGCATTGCATAACAACATATAGAAAAAGGAGGAAACTTTCAGTGATTACTTGAAAATTAACAGAAAATAGAGAGAGTGATAATGGTAATGAAGCTAGTCAGGATCAAATTTTCCCAGAGAATTACCATGTGAGTTAATCAACCAGCGCCTTGCATTAAAGTCAATAGCCAATTCAACAGAGTTGGTGCAATATTGCAAAGCTATTTTAATCCAATGCCCTCAGAAGTTTAAGCATGTTACAAATTTTGATTCCGTGACTAAAAACCCAGGAATACTAAAGGTGACTTCATTATTGAGTTAAAGAACTTCCTTTATAGACCTCAATGGTAAATGAGGACAATGAGGAATGCACCCTGGAATGCTATTTACCCTCTGGATAAATAATGAAAATCAAAGAGATGATCTGGCAAAATGGAAATGAGTATTAGTATTACTGCAGACTGCTTAGTTGTGGAAGAGCCACACACACTGGAAGGTTCAGCAGCATCCCACAAACTAACAACAATAAGGTCCCCATCGCTAACTCAGACAAAACGCTGGAGGTTAGGAGCACTGTTTCATCTTCAAATCCTTGACCTGGTATCATAGAGTTAGAAGATAGACACAACATGCTGGAGTAACTCAGTTGGACAGGCAGCATTTCTGGAGAGAATGAATGGGTGACGTTTCATGTAGAGACCCTTCTGTGCCCTGCGTTCCACACTGACTATCATGCGGCGGCACCAACATGCCCTTGCTCTGACTCTCCCACATCTCCAGGCTTCGCTCACTTAGACCTGCAATGGACCCCAACTTTACTTCATTCTACACCAGATCCACACCCTCAACAAACGGTTCCTTGCCTACCTGGACTCTACTAAGGATCGCAAGCTTGCCCGCATCTGGACTGGTCCCACCACCGACACCCCTCGACTCAACCACCCGCAGGTCCGGGCCTCCACTGCTGGAACACGCTGGCTGCCAGACCCCAAAAAAAGTACCAGTCTGAAGAAGGGACTCGACATGAAACATCACCCATTCCTTCTCTCCAGAGATGCTGCCTGTCCCGTTGAGTTACTCCAGCATTTTGAGTCTATCTTCAGTGTAAACTGGCATCTGCAGTTCCTTTCTACACATTTTATCATAATGTCAGAATGCACAAGTGGATCCACATTTCCTGAGTAGAGATACGATGCTGGTACTCCACCTTGGTTTGTAGCAAATATTTGGTCAGTTTGCTGAACATCCACATTAAAACAAGCTCGAACCTTCCTCAAAGCCCAGAAGGTACATGGATGCTCTGCTCTCACTCAGATGACAGTGTTGCAGATCTCAATTATTCCAACACTGCCATCATACTGGATTCTGCCACATGCAGGTTCAAGTGTCTCCATTAATTTTAAAGGAGAGAAACCACTGATGAAAGAAATATAAGTGTGTTATTCTTAGTATCGGCTGTCAGAGAGCAATTGTGATTAATTCCCTCTGTTTCTCTGATGCCACCCGACCTAGTGATTCTTCCAGCATTCTCTATTTGTTTCCGATTTCCAACATCAGCAACAATGCTGAGTCTGTCTTCAACACCACACTTTTCCAATTTCAAATTTAAGTTCTTTCACACCAGGAGCAACACAGGTCACACCACTGTACAACATGAATAGGACCCAAGGCTAAGAGCGGTATTAAGTCCATGAAGCAAAGAGTTTTTAGTACTTTCTGCTGCCCACAATTTAATTCGGGTCAGGTTAAGGTGCTGTGATCCGAAAGTGCTGAAACAGCCTTGATTCTTACCATAATTATGAAATACATCCCCCGCAGGTAGCACCAAATGAATTGTGCAGTGACACTTTGCCTCTGAAACCCATGTCACTGATTTCAATGGCAGAATGGTTGTAAGAAACATGTTTCCAGTACCATTTATAAAATAATAAAGATTACCATTCTTAACAACATTAAAGGTTTCATTTGAATGCAAGTAAAGAACTTCCTTGTTACATTATATTGCAAAGTTCTATCTTGCTGGTTCATGGGAAGATTTGACCTTTATGATTATGTAAATGTGCAGAATTACATTGGGCTATTAGTGCTAATGCAATCGATCTGAATTGCTTCTTTTTCCTAAAATGTAAAATGTTATAATTAGATTTATTCACATCCGTAAATATCTCAGATATTTCAAACCAGAATTCTATTTTCTTTAATGTACTCTGTGCAAATTTAACTCTTGAAATATTTACAAGAAACAGCAGCACTAGCTTCCACTGCCATTTCATCTCGTAATATATCTTCACTTAAAGCAGAATGTTCACTCTAGATATGAGAATGTACTTCAATAGATTAAAATGGCAAGATGGAATAATGCCTTATCAAAATGCTTAGGTTCTATTTCCTGGATAGATAAGAAGTGTATTCTAGTGTTCCACTGACAAAGCTGATGGATAATGTAATTGTTTGCAGCTTGCAGGCAAATATAAGATCTGTTTCTAAGCCCATTGAGTGCATCTTGAGATTGAATGTGTCCCTTTCTGCATTGCAGGGAAATAAACATTTAATAAAAGACTGCAGATGCTGGAAATTAGAAGAAAAAAAAACAGAAAATGCTGTAAATACTCAAGTCAGGCTGCATATGTGGGAAGAGAATCAGAGGTAACATTTGAGGACAAAGACCGCCAGAACTGGGAAGGGAAAAAATAAACTTGTTAAGCTGCAAGGAGCATGGGGTAGGAGGTATGATTCTGATAGTGCAAATCTGCAGTGATCATGGCAATGAGCTGCAAACAAGTTTATCTAGTCAATGAGTGCTCAATTTTTAGTTTAGTTTAGTTTAGAGATACAGCACGGAAACAGGCCCTTCGGCCCACCATCCTCAGTGACCAGTGATCCCTGGACACGAGAACTATCCTATACTGTACAATGATAATTTACTATTTTTACCAAAGCCAATTAACCTACAAACCTGTATGCTTTTGGAATGTGGGAGGAAACCAGAGCACCGGGGACGCCCTATGCGGGAGGTCACGGGAAGTCACGGGGTCTCTGGCGCTGCAACTCTTCCACTGCGCCACCATGCCGTCTTAAATGACTGAGTGAATGGGAGCAGTTAGAGAGTGAGAACATAAACAAAGGAACATAGCGCAAACATGTAGAAGTCTGGAAATGCGGAGCAGGGAGATGTACCCAGCAGGTCAGGCTGGGTATGTCCTTATTTTCAAAAGAAAAAAAAGGAAATCTAACAAGTTGAGCCAATATCACAGATGGACAACTAAACCTTGCATTTTGTGTCTATCTTTGATGCAGAGAAATCAAATTGCCTGAACTTATAGACTTCAGCATTGAGTCCTGAGGGCTGCATCGTACCTAGACAAAAAATGAGGTTCTGTTCCTCAAACTTGCACTGGACCTCTCTATTGCAGTGCAAAAACCCACAAACGGTTGGGAAAGAATAGGAGTGGGATGGAGAATTAAAGTGGCATTCACCAGATGGCTCAAGGATGCACCTGCAGACTGAATGGAGCTGCTCTGGCAAAGCAGATACCCGATCTGTGTTTAGTTTGTCCAAGGTAGAGAAGACCACATTGTGAACACTGAATGCAGTACACTAGACTGGTAGAAGTGAATCACTGATTCTCTTGGTGAAACGGTTAAGGTCCCCTGAAGATGGGAAGGGAAGAAGTGAAGTTATTGCCTCTCCTGCAGTGGAAAAGAATACTCCCTAAGAAGCGGCTGGTTGCTGGGAATTAGAGAATTATATTATAGAAGGCTGTCTTGAAAAATTATCTCTCATGATATAGTTATAAAGCAGACCAATCACTGTGAATTTAGATAGATTTGTTTATCTATTTAGAAAGTCAAATGGTATATTTTCTTACTGAATGCTTGTACTTCAGTTTAAAATTTCTAATAAAATAAAATAAAATAAAATAAAATAAAAATAAAATTTTAAATTTTGTTGTGGTGATTTTTCTGTTAATAAACATATGACCTCTTCAGAATCTCTGAGAAAGTATAACCAATATACCAGCCAGATCACATCAAGAGATACAATGAGAAATGCAAAGAATATTTTCACACTACACTTTATTGAAGTTCCAATGTTTTGCTTCAGAGAGAAAGAGGCTGTTGAGAGATAATGTTGTGACATGAATTCAATTTCCCGCCATCCTATGGCCCCCAATATAGAGCATCTCGCAAAAGCATCAATTTCCTGCTTTGTTTCCATTTACACCAGATATTGTGTCATACACCTAAATAGCTCGGGCTTTATTGGAAATGAGTAGAATCCTCAGTAGTAAACGTAGGTCAGGCAAATTGTGTTCTTACAGTATGAAGCCTACTGCCAGTTTTACACTCTCTTGATTTTTACTCCCAGCCCCACTCCTGCTCATAAACAATGAGCAAGTCAAGTCAGAAGGTCAGCATTTTCAATGATATTTGAAGGATTTTCAGCGGCTGTGGGAATTTGAGCTGGAAGGGGGAAACAATCTGTAAATATAGTTTAAAAAATCAACAGGAATTGGTGCAGAGGAAGTCAGCAGAATGAGTGGGAAATTATTGGGTTCATAGTTTATTGACAGAAGATAACCCCAATCAATGATAACTGAAATATATTTATATATGTTGAAAGTCTGACTGATTATTTGTTCAATCAAAAAAAATTACTGCTTAAAAGAAAAAAATTGTCAAAGGAGAAAGGCAAAACATAAAGCACGGGAGGAAAACAACGGGTCAGGCAGTGTCTGTGGAGATAATGGACAGGCAATTTAGATCGGGATTCTTCTTCGGACTGATTGTAGTGGGGGGCAGAAAGCTGGAAAAGAAAAGTGAAGGTGGTTTGAAGACAGGCAAGTGATGGGTGGATACAGGTGAGGGGAGATTGATGGGTGGTGTAAGTGCCAAAAGCTTGGGGAGAAAATGAGACAAATGGTTATTATCTGAATGGTGGCCGATTAGGATATTATCTGAATGGTGGCCGATTAGGAAAGGGGGAGATGCAACGAGACCTGGGTGTCATGGTACACCAGTCATTGAAAGTAGGCATGCAGGTGCAGCAGGCAGTGAAGAAAACAAATGGTATGTTAGTATTCATAGCAAAAGGATTTGAGTATAGGAGCAGGGAGGTTCTACTGCAGTTGTACAGGGTCTTGGTGAGACCACACCTGGAGTATTGCATACAGTTTTGGTCTCCTAATCTGAGGAAAGACATTCTTGCCATAGAGGGAGTACATAGAAGGTTCACCAGACTGATTCCTGGGATGTCAGGACTTTCATATGAAGAAAGACTGGATAGACTCGGCTTGTACTCGCTAGAATGTAGAAGATTGAGGGGGGATCTTATAGAAACTTACAAAATTCTTAAGGGGTTGGACAGGCTAGATGCAGGAAGATTGTTCCCGATGTTGGGGAAGTCCAGAACAAGGGGTCACAGTTTAAGGATAAGGGGGAAATCTTTTAGGACCGAGATGAGGAAAACATTTTTCACACAGAGAGTGGTGAATCTCTGGAATTCTCTGCCACAGAAGGTAGTTGAGGCCAGTTCATTGGCTATATTTAAGAGGGAGTTAGATGTGGCCCTTGTGGCTAAAGGGATCAGGGGGTATGGAGAGAAGGCAGGTACAGGATACTGAGTTGGATGATCAGCCATGATCATATTGAATGGCGGTGCAGGCTCGAAGGGCCGAATGGCCTACTCCTGCACCTATTTTCTATGTTTCTATGTTTCTATGTTTCTAAATGGGTGCCAGATAAGGAGAGAAGAGGAGTGAAATGTAAAAACGAAGAGAGGGATGGAGGTAGAAGGGTATGGGGGAAAGAATGAGGGATTAAAGGGCTTGGAAATGGGGGATGAGTGTACGAAGGAGGTGAAAGGAGCACACCCCCACATTTGGAGATAAAGGGAGGAATGGGTGCTCCATGAATGATGGAGGGAACATTGGAAAATGCCAGGGGGTAGGGGACTATGACTTGAAAATGGAGAATTTAATGTTCATATCACTGGGATGTAAGCTACCCATATCTAACTTGAGGTAATATTCCTCCAGTTTGCATGTGGCCTCAACTCTGACAATGGAGCAGGCCAAGGACAGAAAGGGGTTGGTAATGAAATGGGAAGGAGGGGTTAAAATGATTAGCAACCAGAAGATCCTTGGCTGACAGAGTGTAAGTGTTCAGGAAACAGTGATCTATTCTGTGCTTGGACTTGCTAATATAATGGAGGCCACAGAAGGGCTTTTATGAATTCCTTCACTGGAGATAAGCAGCAATTTCAGCATCTTCTCCCGATAGGCTGCATTACATCTACCCACATCTGAGCAATGAAATGCTAATATGTCTATTGGGAGCAGCCATGTTGGGAGTGTGCGGGGGTGAAATGCTGTGTGGAGGATGTCGGTGGCAGTATATAAAGGAGAACATCAGGACCAATGAATGAGTGGTGCGCTCACTCCTTGCGCGATTGGGGGCTCTCTGGGATTCCAAGCTTAGCTGCGGGAGGTGCCCTGGTGCACAGAGGCTGAGCGGTGGCTGCGTGAGTCCATAGAGCGGCATGCTCATGGGTCAGTGCCAGCTGAGTGGGCTGCTGGAGGCCCTGCAACAGCCTGGGAATCATGTTGATCAGACCCCACAGAGGCTGAGAATGCAGATTAGATTCAGCCTGCAGCGGCACGGAACGACAGACACTGCAGCATCGCCAGACGAGGCCAACACCTGCAGACTAACTTAGGCAGAAGACAGGAACATGGGCCTTTAAGGCCAAATTAAGATGCTATTTGAGAACTTGAAACTTGAGGGGCATAAGGTGGTGCCAGAAACGTGGCAACTCTTTGTGTACTGCCTCAGTGAAGTCTGCTGTTCTTCCACCATAATCATTGCACTTTTATACATTTATGATTGTGGTTATAAATAGTATGATTTTACTGCAAAACTACATACTTTACTCTATCGAGGTACATGTGACAATAAAGCACCCTTGAACCATGGAACCAATACACATCGAGACATATAGAGGTGTAAAAGATCATGAGGAGAATAGAGAGAATAAATGCACAGAGCCTTTTATCCAGAATAGGGGAATCTAGGTAAAAAGTTATTTTACCCAGAGAACATAGGTTTAAGGTGAGAGAGGAAAGATTTAATAGGAACCTGAGGGCAAACATATTCACGCATAGGGTGGTGGGTAAATGGAACATGCTGCCAGAGGAGGTAGTTGAAGCAGGTACTATAACAACATTTGAAAGACATTTGGATAGGTACGTGGAAAGGAAAGATTTAGAGGGATATAGGTCAAGCATGAGCAGGTGGGACTCGTGTAGATGGGACATTTTGGTCAGCATGAGCAAGTTGGGCTGAAGGGTATGTTTCTATGCTGTTTCTATGTTTCTATGACTCTATGATTATCTGTACAACCCATAACCTTTTCTCATCTCTTTTTGCAAGTCATAAATCTAAGGCATACTAGATGGACCTAAATTGTAGTATTTCTAATTGGGAGCCACAGTGTTCAAGCGGGAGGAACTGTTGTCTCGCAGCTCCGATGACTGGTTCAATCCTGTCCTCCAGTTTTGTTTGTGCGGAGTTCTCTTTGTGACCACAGGTATTTCTCCTGATTGCTCCAATTTCTTTCTGCATCCCAAATACATGTTATTCGGTCTGTTAGCTGACCACTGTAAATTATCCTGAGTGCATAGATTAGTGGTAGAATCAGGGAAAAGCTGATGGATAGAAAGGGTGAATAAAATAGTGAGAATGATTAGTGTAGGATTAGTGTAAATGTATATTTACGGGTCAGCGATAGTTGGTGGGTCGTGGGACTGCTTCTATACTGTATGACTTTATGACTATATAATATAGCATGCTGTTATCTGGACACAAAAGTTGCTCACCTTCACTACATTGATACTCCAGTGCTTAATTTGCCTCTGATATGAGGCTCCTTGCCTTAATGTGCAGTTGGTGAATGCATTTCCAAGAAGACTCTATATTCATATCACTGAAAACAGCAATGCAAAATGAGCATCTTTAAATGTATGTAGCAACCTCATATCTACTGCATGTGCCATTTCAATTACTTTTTTTTTCCAGAAATTATTTCTTATTGCTCATCAAAGGCAAGTTTTCATAAATGTCTCTCCAATGCATTCCAACATACAAAGTGTCTCATTTGCTGTGAAATATTTTATAATTATGGAATATTCAAATTTAGACTGAAAATATGAATTGAAATGAAGGCAATTAATATTATTTACTGGCTAAACATGCCATGATATCCTCTGAAAAACAATCGGTGATCTGCTAAAGGAATATTGGAATTATCAAAAAGCTGGAGTAAATCAGCGGGTCAGATGGTGTCTCTGGAGAAAAGGATAAGGTGACATTTCGAGACCCTTCTTCAGATTGAGAGTCAGGGGAAATGGAAACGAGATGAAGTAGGGAGATATAAAACAAATGAATGAAAGATATGCAAATAAAGTAATGATGATAAAGGAAGCAAACTATTGGTAGCTGTGGGCTAGGTGAAAATGAGTTACAGACAAGGGAACTCACCAGGACGACAGTGAAACTAGTACAATGATTAGGGTGGGGGGAGGGACAGAGAGAGAAGGGATGCAAGGATTACTTGAGGTTAGTGACATCAATATTCATACCGCTGGGTTTTAAGCTGCCAATGATCAAGTCTATTTGCGTCAGTGGTGTGAATAATGGGCCTGTCACACTTGGCGTTTTTTAGGCAACTGCCGGCGACTGTCATAGTCATAGCAGGTTGCTGAAAAAACGGCGACAACCTATGTCATCCTGGCGACAACCTATGACAGCACTTACGTCAGGAGAAGTCAAGCTACGCTCATTGGCGTCAAACCTACTGCCGCCGAACATGTTGAAAGTTTAGCGGCGACCAGAAAGACGCTATGACTTTTTGCGCATCTGAGGAGACTACTCCCGGCGACCACCGGCGAACATGTGGTGACAAACTAGTCGCCTGTAGTTGCCTAAAAAATCGCCTAAGTGGGACAGGCCCATTAGGTGTTCTTGCAGCAAAAGAGCTAACTCCCAGTGGATTGTTGGTGTGGGTAGGAATACAGCCAGGAGCTAGATACTTTCTCTGGATCATCCTGTACAGAAAATCCTGCGAAAACATATCCCCAGTAGATAACCAAAACCCAAGAAGTTATTTCCACTTCTGACAAGATGAATATTGTTTGTGACTGGGTCTGATGAGATGGTTCCTTGCACCAGTAACTTCAGTTTTCCATACTTACTTTCAAATCAGCATTACACAGAAGGTCATTATGTTGACCAAAATTAGCTCCCCACTTTGTAGCAGATTTTATATGAACCCCTAAGCCTTAACAAAGTATCAACTTTAGGGATATGAGGAAAGAAGTAAAGGAAAGATCGGTAATTTTGAATAGGTGGGAAAAGTTAAATGAGGGAAAGGGATGATGATCCAAGGCAAAGAGAGATGAGAAATAAAGAAACAAAACCTGCTTTAGAGAAGATATAAATGGTAAGAGCAGAACATGGTGAGAATTTGTCAATACTTTATCAAAGGTTGCAAAATGCCCAATCCAAATTTCCACTTGCCTGCTTGTTCACTGCAACTCAGCATGTTCTTTATCCAATTCATTTTTCCAAATTAATATATAATTTGTTTCCATTTCCCTTTCAAGGAGTGCATTCCAAATCATCATAACTTGAGCAACTAATGGAAATGGAGACAAGCTACTAATAAAATGATAATTGCACTTAACATGATCGTAACTGAACTTTTAGTAGTATTACATTATTGCTGAAATTCGATACATATACTTAGTGGGCCACTGAAGCTGATCAAAAAAAGATCATGTGTCATTATCATATTCATTCTATCATTCTAGTTCATTCTAGTTTTAATCCATCATCTATGATATATGTATACACAAGGAACTGCAGATGCTGGTTTACAAAAAAAAAAGACCCAAAGTGCTGGAGTAACTCAGCAGTTCAGGCAGCATCTGTGGAGAACATGGATAGTGATGCTTCAAGTTGGAACCCTTCTTCAAACTGACAGTAGTAAGGGGTAGAAAGATGGAAGTGAGGTGGGAATGGGGCACACACAGGCAAGTGACAGGTTGATACAGGCGAGGAGGGGTTTTGGTTGGCAAATGAGTGGATAAATGCCATAGACAGGAAGAGGAAAAGGCAGTGAGATAACAAGTGAAGATGCACAAAATTTGAAGCCAGAGGAAATGGCATGATAGAATGAGATGGGGAAATGGGAAGAATAGGTGTGCAACCTCCCATTGGAATTGTCAGCCCTGCAAACTCACCAGCCCCGGCTCCCCGCATCTGTATCCACCCGCTGCTTCCATCCCTCCCTCTCCAACACCCGCAGACCATGCAGTTTATCCAAGTTTTGACATTTTTGTTGATCACAGAATTTCTCACCACAGAGCGTGAGAAATGTCTAATCAGCGTGAGGGCGTGAGAGTTTGCTTGAGGGCGTGATTCTCACGCTCAAAGCGTGAGAGTTGGCAGCCCTGAAATCATCACGAGAATAACCAGGGTGCGCAGAATGTAAAATTGCAAAGTATTCAGAATTTCATTAACACTGTTTGGCTGGGTGGCAATAGCTAATCTGTTCTTGACTTCCGTTTCAGAAGTTAAGACACCTTTGATGCTAACTGTTTGAAAGCTGCTACTCCCTCTAGTTTTCCATTGACAATCTTCACATCAGTATTGGTGTCGGTGATGCTTGAGGCTGCCATTACTACTTTTCTCTGTAGTTCTATTCTGCGCCCTTTGCAACTTCTTCCAACACTTCTGTGGGTTCTTGGTGCTCTTTAAGTGTCCCTGCTATCAAATCAGTGTCATTGGAAAGCTCTGATATTCAACATCATGCTTTTAATACGAGTGACATTCTCTGATGGAAATTTCCAACCTTACGTTTTAATTCCAATCTGTGCTGGTGAGAGCGGAAACCTTGAGTGATGCAGACCTGGAGCATGGCAGCTATTCCTTGTATTACACAAGAATATGTTTCCTTTGGCAAAATTACATGAATTGCAAAGTCTGGTAATGGAATTGTAGATATTTTACTATATTGTACATCCACGGATAGAGAGTAGAAGACTGTAACTCAAATTTGTATACCCCAAAATGACAGTAATATTACAACAACATTTCACGTGGAAAATTTATAAATCAAGGAATATCTGTATTCCCTACCAAAACTTATCTGATATGGGGAGTAGATTGTTAATGTGGAAAAAACAACATTGCAGAAACAGTTTATAAAAAGCATGAACATCAACAGATTGTGACTGATACCCGCAAGCATTATTCCATTCTTTTTATTTTTCCTTGGTGTATTGAAAAGTTGGCAACACTAAAATCTTATACAAGTGTGCATCATTATATTACCTCATGATAATATTGTATTTCACAATCTTGAAATCAAAAATAGCCTTGAGTGATATGTCTGACAACCTAATTCTAATCCTGCACTCACTGGCCCCGAATAGTGCCAATAACTATCAATTCAGTGACCTGAAACAACCCAGCATACAGAGTGTCCAAATTAAAGACATAATGATAAATTGCTTGTGTTGAAAGAGAATTACACAGCTCCCCCTCATTTTTTGCAAATATCATATTTTTAATTTTTTTTAGTTTTGATTTTAGAGATACAGCGTGGAATCAGGCCATTCGGCCCACCGTCCACACCAACCAGTGATCCCTGCACCGACCACCGATCCTGCACACACTATGGACAATTTACATTTATACCGCCAATTAACCTACAAACCTGTACATCTTCGGGAGGAAACAGAAGATCTTGGAGAAAACCTACGCAGGTCACGGGGAGAACGTACAAGCTCCGTACAAACAACACTCATAGTCAGGATCGAACCCGTGACCCAGGTCTCTGACACAGTAAGGCAGCAAATCTACTGCTGCGCCACTGTGCCCCCCTTTTGTTTTGAGACACTACAAAGCACCAAATGTTACTTCTTAGGGGCAATTAGTACAATATCTAATTCGAAAATGTATTATCATGTTATAAATTGGAGACAACAGATTATCCATTATGGTTTATACTCACCTCAATTATTCATGTTGCATTGCTCTTGCATTTTATCTGCTGGATATACCCAGCAAACATATTCATTAATTGATCTCCACTTCCTTGTTATGCATAATAAACACACAAACATAATTTGTCAACTAATATTTAACAACCAGGCTTTGTTCATGTCATTGTGTCTGGCTAATTGTTGCGTTGGTCATTAGGATGGCATATTGCGGCATTTTATTGGCACATATTATCTTCACAACGCCAGTTCTCGGAATTATGAAACTATTAACTGCATTCTTGATGTCTGGACAGTGAATGTATAATGGTCCTAAAGGTTTATAGTCCTTCAACAAGTAGACTCTTTAATAGTTCTGACTTTAGAAAAATTGTCCATAAAGCTTTAATGTTCCTAAATATCATTTCTGGTGATGTATTTTACCTTAGAATTTCTCTCATAAAACAAATGAGCTCCCATGTAGTCCTCAAGGAAAGAGGACTTATCAAGCTCACCAGTCTGAATTTAATTGTTGCACCAAAGAGCAGTTTAGTATTATGAAACAGCATATAATGCCTTTGAGACAGCTTTACCCCACAGCAGCCATTGTTAAAGAGCATTACATTTTATTTTAATTATTAATCATTCAAAGTTATGATGATAATTTATTTTTTAAATTACTATGTGGAAGAGAGTTGCTATTTTCATATATTTCATGTGTTTGTATATTTCAACCAATTTGAAAACTATAACTGATAATAATAGAGGCAGCACGGTGGCGCAGCTGTGGAGTTGTTGCCTTACAGTGCCAGAGACCCGGGTTCAATCCTGACTAGGGGTGCCGGCTGTACGGAGTTTGTACATTCTCCCTGTGACCGCGTGGGTTTTCTCCGGATGCTCTGGTTTCCTTCCACACTTGTAGGTTATTGGGACTTGGTAAAATTGTAAATTGTCCCTTGTGTGTAGAATAGCGCTAGTGTACGGGATGTTTGCTGGTCGGCACTGACACGTGGGCCAATTGGCCTGTTTCAGTGCTGTATCTCTCAAGTCTACAAAGTAAAGATAGAAAATTCAAATGTTCTCATTCTGCACAGACCTTGTTCCATTGGAAGATTACCATGTATGGATAAACTATCTGAAAACTAAATATTAATTAAGAACAAATTATTTTGGTATATAAAAATCAAGATGG
>NW_022630898.1:0-20000 GCF_010909765.2 Amblyraja radiata
CATCTCAAATTTTGCTTGGGCAGCTTACACCCCAGCGGTATGAATATTAACTTCTCTAACCTCAAGTAACCCTTGCTTTTACTCCCTCTCCCTCCCCTCCCCCACCCTAGTTCTCCGACTAGTTCCACTGTCCTCCTGATTAATTTTACTGTTTGTACGCCTCGTTGTCAACTTCCCCTCCGCCAACAATGAACCAGTCTACAGATCAGTCTGAAGAAGTGTCTTGACCCGAAACGTCACCCATTCCTTCTCTGCTGCCTGACCCGCTGAGTTACTCCAGCATTTTGTGCCTACCTTCGATTCAAACCAGCACCTGCAGTTCTTGCCTAACCATTCTGCATTTCCCTTAATCATCCTCTGCTTTGATCTGTCCTTTTCACACCTTGCCCTTCCATATCTCCAGACTCCTTCTCCCCTGACTCTCAGTCTGAAGGGGGTGTCTCCACCTGAAACAAAAGATAGACAGGGAAAGGCAGGGAAAGTTTAACGTTCCCGCTGTCTAATTATATCTCCCTGCTCCCGTTCATATCCTTGTTTGGTCTTGTTCTTGAACAGACTGTGTTGGTCAGATCTAACTGGAGAATTGGCTCTCAGAGCAGTAGTGTGAGGGGAAAGCTATGGCCAGTGACTTACCCAGAGTTTGGGATTGTATCGCGCTGTTGATGTTAATTCAATTGCCGCAGAGTGCCAGAGACTCCATGGAGCCAAATCATCTCATCGGCAACACACTGTTTACAAGTTGCAGAGGGAGAATCTGTTTACTGATGGGGTGAGGGGTTGGGCTCTTTGTCCTTTGAACAATAGACAATAAGTGCAGGAGTAGGCCATTCGGCCCTTCGAGCCAGCACCGCCACTCAATGTGATCATGGCTGATCATCCCCAATCAGTACCCCGTTCCTGCCTTCTCCCCATATCCCCTGACTCCGCTATTTTTAAGAGCTCTCTCTTGAAAGCATCCAGAGAACACGCCTACATTGCCCTCTGAGGCAGAGAACTATGCCCAACGAACTATGCCAATATCAGCCCAAAATCTGCGTAGGTTTTCTCTGGGTGCTCCGGTTTCCTCCCACAATCCAAAGACGTGCAGGTTTGTAGGTTAATTGGCTTCGGTGAAAATTGTAAATTGTCCCCAGTGTGTGTAGGACAGTGTCAGTCTGCGGGGATCGCTGGTCGGCACGGACTCGGTGGGCCGAAGGGCCTGTTTCCGCGCTGTATCTCAACTAAATGAAAAATTTTTAAACATCACAACATTGGCTGCCCTTCAGGAACTCCATCGCACGTAAAGCACTTTGGGAGGTCCTGCGTTTGTGCATTATGGGTCTAATTGCAGTTCCATTGAAGCTGTCACACCATTCAGGGTGGCCACGAAGGCGCAGCAGTAGAGTTGCTGCCTTGCAGCGCCTGCAGCGCCAGAGTCCCGGGTTCAATCCCGACCACGGGTGCTGTCTGTGAGGAGTTTGCACGTTCTCCCCGTGACCTGCGTGGGCTTTCTCCTGGTGCTCTGGTTTCCTCCCACAATCCAAAGACGTGCAGGTTTGCAGGTTAATTGGCTTCGGTGAGAATTGTAAATTGTCCCCTGTGTGTGTCGGATAGCGTTAGTTTGCGGGGATCGCTGGTCGGCTGTGGGCCGAAGGGCCTGTTTCCGCGCTGTATCTCTAAAACAAAAACAAAAAACCAGCCCAATCTTTTCATCCCCATGTTTACAAACAGGCTGTATCTCTAATCCAACTACGGTTCTTTCTTCTTCCTGTTAAGTGTTTGCACTGTTGCCTAGTTTCCTTCCCAGAAATATTTATGCTCAATAGTGCTGGGATTTTTTTTTTCCGTGGATTTTTTCAGGACAGTTTTCTTCCCAGCTGTCACCAGGCAACTGAACTGTCCTCTCACCAACTAGAGAGCAGCCCTGACCTCCCATCTACCTCATTGGAGACCCTCAGACTATTTTTAATCGGGCTTTGCTGAACCTTGCACTAAGCGTTATCCCCCTTATCCTATATCTGTGGACGGCTCGATTGGTTATGTGTGGGAAGGAACTGCAGATGCTGGTTTACATTGAAGGTAGACAGACACAGAGTGCTGGAGTAACTCAGCGGGACAGGCAGCATCTCTGGAGAGAAGTAATGGGAGTCATTTCCGGTCGAGGCCCTTCTTCAGACTGAGAGCTACTGTCTACCTCAGTGGAGACCCTTGGACTGTGTGCAGTTTTGGTCCCCTAATTTGAGGAAGGACATTCTTGCTATTGAGGGAGCCCAGCGTAGGTTTACCAGGTTAATTCCCGGGATGGCGGGACTGTCATATGTTGAGAGAATGGAGCGGCTGGGCTTGTACACACTGGAGTTTAGAAGGATGAGAGGATATCTTATTGAAACATACAAGATTGTTAAGGGTTTGAACACGCTAGAGGCAGGAAACATGTTCCCGATGTTGGGGGAGTCCAGAACCAGGGGCCACACACACAGTTTAAGAATAAGGGGCAAGCCATTTAGAACGGAGACGAGGAAACACTTTTTCTCACAGAGAGTTGTGAGTCTGCAGAATTCTCTGCCTCAGAGGGCGGTGGAGGCCGGTTCTCTGGATGCTTTCAAGAGAGAGCTAGATAGGGCTGTTAAAAATAGCGGAGTCAGGGGATATGGGGAGAAGGCAGGAACGGGGTACTGATTGGGGATGATCAGCCATGATCACATTGAATGGCGGTGCTGGCTTGAAGGGCCGAATGGCCTCCTCCTGCACCTATTGTCTCTATTGTCGATTGTCTATTGACATGTGGGTCAGTGTGGGCACGTTGGGCGAAAGGGCTTGTTTCCACGGCGAATGCCTCTATGACTCCATGGTAGGAGAGAAAAGGGAATGACCAGGGTGCCTGGCTTCCTTGACAACACTTCCATCCATCCAGCGTCACACTGTGGAAAAATTAATGCACTTAAATCTCATTCAGATTGATCTGACCGTTTGCTCTATCTAATCAGAATGACCTTCAGTATCAATGCTGGCTGTTGTCCTTTGTCACCTCAAGTTCCCCGAAAATAGAACTCTAGGCACGGTGGTGCTGCGGTAGAGTTGCTGCCTCGCAGCGCCAGAGACCCGGGTTCCATCCTGACTACGGGTGCTGTCTGTGCGGAGTTTGCACGTTCTCCCTGTGACCTGTGTGGGCTTTCTCCGGTTTCCTCCCACACTCCGAAGATGTGCAGGTTTGTAGGTTAATAAGCTTGGTATCAATTGTAAAATTGTCCCTTGTGTGGGTAGGGTATTGTTAGTGTGCGGGGATGGCTGGTCGGCGCGGTCTAGGTAGGCCCAAGGGCCTGTTTCGGCGTTGTATCTCCAAACTAAACAGTGTTAGGCAGTGACCGGGTGACAGCTACTCAAAAGCTGTCCCTGCAGAAACTAACTAACTTATTTCCATAAGATGGCACCCTTTAGCTCTGCAACAGTCCTATAAAGGCCAGTCGCTGCCATGGCAACTGTTACTGCCCTTCGTGGTTTCCTTCAATTAGTTGACCTGGATAAAGGCCCGGATAGAGTGGATGTGTTTCCACTAGTGGGAGAGTCTAGAACTAGAGGGCACAGCCTCAGAATTAAAGGACGTTCCTTTAGATAGGAGACGAGGATGAATTTCTTTAGCCAGAGGGTGGTGAATCTGTGGAATTCATTGCCACAGTCGGCTGTGGAGGCCAAGTCAGTGGATATTTTTAAGGCAGAGATAGATACATTTTTTGATTAGTGCGGGTGTCAGGGGTTATGGGGAGAAGGCAGGAGAATGGGGTTAGGAGGGAGAGATAGATCAGCCATGGTGTAGACTTGATGGGCCGAATGGCCTAATTCTGCTCCTATCACTTCTGAACCTCTCATCCACCCTCTACACACTAGGGGGCAATTTACAGGGGGCCAAGCAGCCGACAAACCCGCAGCTCTCTGGGATGTGGGAGGAAACCGGAACAAACCCACTCGGTCACAGTGAGAACGTACAAACTCCGTACAGACAGCACCCGTAGTCAGGATGGAACCCGGGCGCTGTGAGGCAGCAGCTCTACCCGCTGCGCCACTGTGCTGGCCCTACATTTCTTTTGCTTAGTTTGGTTTAGTTCAGGGATACAACGCGGAAACAGGCCGTTCGGCCCACTGAGTCCGTGCTGACCAGCGATCACCCCGAACACTAGCACACTCCAACACACACACACACACACACACAGAAGTACACACACACACACACAGAAGTACACACACACACACACACAGAAGTACACACACACACACAGAAGTACACACACACACACAGAAGTACACACACACACACACACACACACACACACACACACACACACACACAGACACACACACACACACACACACACACACACACACACAGAAGTATACACACACACACACACACACACACACACACAGAAGTACACACACACACACAGAAGTACACACACACACACACACACACACACAGAAGTACACACACACACACATACACACACAGAAGTACACACACACACACACACAGAAGTACACACACACACACACACACACACAGAAGTACACACACACACACACACACACACACAGAAGTACACACACACACACACACACACAGAAGTACACACACACACACACACACACACACAGAAGTACACACACACACACACACACACACAGAAGTACACACACACACACACACACACACACACACACACACAGAAGTACACACACACACACACACACACAGAAGTACGTACACACACACACACAGAAGTACACTCACACTCACACTCACACTCACACTCACACACACACACACACACACACACACAGAAGTGTACACACACACACACACACACACACACACACACACAGACACACACACTGGGGACAATTTTCCATTTTACCTGAAGACAATTAACCTACAAACCCGCACGTCTTTGGAGTGTGGGGAGAAACCCGGGAGCACCCGGAGAAAACCCACGCAGGTCACGGGGAGAACGTACAAACTCCACACAGACAGCATTCGTAGTCAGGATCGAACCCGGGTCGCTGGTGCTGTGAGGCGGCAACTCTACCGCTGTGCCACCCTTGCTGTGGAGATGGAGATGGTGCCAAGCATAGCTGGCATCGGGCCAGACAGCTCCTGGAGATGGTGAGAGGAGGCTCTCTTATTTAAGAAGATTGCTTACATTAGAGATTAGCGCAGCTGTTGCAAACTATATGCTATTTTGTACCGTATAAAAATGCCACTGAATGTGCTAATCAGTGCAAAAATATGCACCAGGCTACTGTTGCAGTCTAATTGCCCTTTAACTATTGAATCAATGTGCGGATGACACTGGGCTCAGGTGGTGACTGGGGCCTTGTGTTCCGGGCCAGGAGTGTCAATGGAGTCGACAAAGAATTTTCACTGTACCTCAGCACACGTGACAATAAACCAAACTGTAGTTTACTTTTAGTTTAGAGATACAGCGCGGAAACAGGCCCTTCGGCCCACCGAGTCCGCGCCGACCAGCGATCCCCGCAGATTAACACTATCCTACACACACACACACACTTGGGACAATTTACAATCTTTACCCAAGCCAATTAGCCAACAAACCTGTACGTCTTTGGAGTGTGGGAGGAAACCGAAGATCTCGGAGAGAACGCACGCAGTCACGGGGAGAACGTGCAAACTCCGTATAGACAGCACCCGTAGTCGGGATCGAACCCGGGTCTCCGGCGCTGTGAGGCAGCAACTCTACCGCTGCGCCACCGTGCCGCCTTAGATTGACGGAGTAGACTTGATGGGCTGAATGGCCTAATTCTGCTCCTAGAAATGTATGCACATGCATATAGTGTATCTTCTGCATTATCGCAATAAACCAGCCGTTGAGCGATGAAGCTCAGAGGAGCTGTTTGGCTGCGACGCATTCTGCAATGCCAATGCACTGCGTTGATGCAACATCTTTACATGGGGAATAGTGTTCCTGTCGCCTCATGTTAAAATGCGCTGCTGTTCAGTGAGATACGGTACAACCTACAGAGAAGGTTCCCCAGACTGATTCCTGGGATGGCAGGACTTTCATATGAAGAAAGACTGGATAGACTCGGCTTGTACTCGCTAGAATTTAGAAGATTGAGGGGGGATCTTATAGAAACTTACAAAATTCTTAAGGGGTTGGACAAGCTAGATGCAGGAAGATTGTTCCCGATGTTGGGGAAGTCCAGAACAAGGGGTCACACAGTTTAGGGATAAGGGGGAATTCCTTTAGGACCGAGATGAGGAAAACATTTTTTTTCACACAGAGAGTGGTGAATCTGTGGAATTCTCTGCCACAGAAGGTAGTTGAGGCCACAGTTCATTGGCTATATTTAAGAGGGAGTTAGATGTGGCCCTTGTGGCTAAAGGGATCAGGGGGTATGGAGAGAAGGCAGGTACAGGATACTGAGTTGGATGATCAGCCATGATCATATTGAATGGCGAATGGTGCAGGCTCGAAGGGCCGAATGGCCTCTACTCCTGCACCTATTGTCTATGTTTCTATGAGATGTGAGGCAGTGACTCTGCCCGTTTTTTCGCCAGCAATGCGGCGAGCATATCACCCTTCCATCTGTATACTGACTGCGGTTAGTGGCTTGTAATCTCGCTGTATATTGTTCTAACCTCAAATGTTTACTGTGAGATGCAATTGGTGAGCTGCCAACACTTTTCACTGCTCACTCCCTGCACTGGGCAAGTCCGCCTGCAACTGCGACGAACTTCCCTCCTCCCGTCCGATACTCCAACGGAGCAGGGAGGGGAAGAGTCTTCATGTTACGGGAATGTGCGGAGGCATCCCAAAGAGGTGCAGAGCCGGAGAGGGCCATCATTTTGAAGAGTAGTTACTTGCTGTTTCATAGGCCTGTCAGCTAATTCATAAATTCCAGGAGCAGAATTAGGCCATTCGGCCCATCAAGTCTACTCTGCCATTTATATATAGTTGTATAGGGCTCTGGTAAGACCACATGTGGAGTATTGCGTACAGTTTGGTCTCCTAATTTGAGGAAGGACATTCTTGTGATTGAGGCAGTGCAGCGTAGGTTCACGAGATTGATCCCTGGGATGGCGGGACTGTCATATGAGGAAAGATTGAAAAGACTGGGCTTGTATTCACTGGAGTTTAGAAGGATGAGGGGGCGGATCTTATAGAAACATATAAAATTATATGAGGACTGGACAAGCTAGATGCAGGAAAAATGGTCCCCATGTTGGGCGAGTCCAGAACCAGGGGCCGCAGTCTTAGAATAAAGGGGAGGCCATTTAA
This sequence comes from Amblyraja radiata, assembly GCF_010909765.2. Lineage (NCBI taxonomy): Eukaryota > Metazoa > Chordata > Chondrichthyes > Rajiformes > Rajidae > Amblyraja > Amblyraja radiata. The sequence continues at coordinate 7,275 of NW_022630898.1, forward strand.
GACTGAGGTGAGAAAAAAACTTTTCACCCAGAGAGTTGTGAATTTGTGGAATTCCCTGCCACAGAGGGCAGTGGAGGTCAAATCACTGGATGGATTTAAGAGAGAGTTAGATAGAGCTCTAGGGGCTAGTGGAATCAAGGGATATGGGGAGAATGCAGGTACGGGTTATTGATTGGGGATGATCAGCCATGATCACAATGAATGGCGGTGCTGGCTCGAAGGGCTGAATGGCCTCCTCTTGCACCTATTTTCTATAGGTGCAAGACCCACAAGAATCCTCCAGTCAGGTCCCAGATCGGACGGGAGGAGGGAAGTTCGTCGCAGTTGCAGGTCCCAGATCCACATATGAATAAGCTCATCAGTCATAGGAGGAGAATTAGGCCATTCGGCCCATCAAGTCTACTCCTCCATTCAATCATGGCTGATCTATCTCTTCCTCCTAACCCCATTCTCCTGCCTTCTACCCATAACCCCTGACACCCGTACTAATCAAGAATCTATCTATCTCTGCCTTAAAAATATCCACTGACTTGGCCTCCACAGCCTTCTGTGGCAAAGAATTCCGCAGATTCCACAGTTAAAGAAATTCCTCCTCATCTCCTTCCTAAAAGAACGTCCTTTAATTCTGAGGCTATCACACGTCAGCCATTCCTTCTCTCCAGAGATGCTGCCTGTCCCGCTGAGTTACTCCAACATTTTGTGTCTATCTTCAGTTTAAACCAGCATCTGCAGTTCCTTCCTAGATAGTTTAGTTTAGAGATACAGCGCGGAAACAGGCCCTTCGGCCCACCGAGTCCATGCCGACCAGCGATCCCCGCACACTAGCACTATCCAACACAAAAAAACACTTGTAAAAGAAAAGGCTGTCATTGCTGTCAACACATTGGCTGTCAGAGTCAGTCCTGTCACCCAGGGGCATGAAATAGTGACTCTTATTCCAAAATGAGAAAAAAGCTGCAGTCAAACAAAGCATGATGGCGCAGTGGTAGAGTTGCTGCCTCACAGCACCGGAGACCCGGGTTCTATCCTGACTACGGGTGCTGCCTGTGTGGAGTTTGCACGTTCTCCCCGTGACCTGTGCGGGTTTTCTCCGGGTGCTCCGGTTTCCTCCCACATTCCACAGGTTAGTGGGATTAATTGGCTTCCGTTAAAGTTATAAATTGTGACCCTTCTGAATTTTGTAGGCGGATACTCTGCATATCGCCAACTTGGACAAGTTTGCATTTTCATCAAGCCAATGAAACAAGCCTACAAACCTGTACGTCTTTGGCGTGTGGGAGGAAACCGAAGATCTCGGAGAAAACCCACGCGGGTCAAGGGTTGAACATGCAAACTCCGCACAGACAGCACCCTATCTGTGGAATTCTTTGCCTCAAATCAGAGTGCAGCCAAAACCATCACTGTAGGCCTCTGTGGCATCTAGCCAAGGCTCAAAATGGCGGCCGATCGCCACTGCGGCGAGCCGCGCTTTTCGGGAAAGGGACTCGGCCCTTCTCGGCTCCTGATGCTTTCAAGAAAGAGCTAGATAGGGCTCTTAAAAATAGCGGAGTCAGGGGATATGGGGAGAAGGCAGGAACGGGGTACTGATTGGGGATGATCAGCCATGATCACATTGAATGGCGGTGCTGGCTGGAAGGGCCGAATGGCCTTCTCCTGTCACCTGTAGTCAGGATCGAACCCGGGTCTCTGGCGCTGCATTCTGCTGTAAGGCAGCAACTCTACCGCTGTGCCACCGTGACTGCCCGCTAGATTGTCTCTAGTGTGTGTCGGATAGTGTCGGTGTGCGGGGATCGCTGGTCGGCGCGGACCCGGTGGGCCGAAGGGCCTGTTTCCGCGCCGTATCTCTAAAACTAAACAGCATCTTGTGTCTGTCTGTAGTCAGTACCCTGACTGATGAAGGCGAATGTGTTGAAAGCCTTCTTGACTAAAACTATGTACATGAGACGCCTCTGTCAGAGAACTGTTTGCCTGTACTCCCAGACCACTCTGTTCTATGACATTCCCCCAGGGATCGTCCGTTCAGTGTAGGCCCTCCTCATGGGATCAAACATTTGGGGGGGGGGGGGAGAAAGGACTGCCCGGGAAAGTATTTGCAGCTGCAGTCATGTGCTGGTGGAAATAACAACCTCGCAGTGAGGCAGTCAGGACAAAGTACACGTGGCAGCAGAGGTTTCTTTAAATAGACTTTACGCCTCATTTGATTCTGCCAAGTTGGCCTGTCTTCACACCCAGATGACCGGCCAAATTTCTGACTGAAATCCGAAGAGGCGGTGCCTTCCCGAGGCGTTGCGTCCCAGGAGCCGAGAAGGGCCGAGTCCCTTTCCCGAAAAGCGCGGCTCGCCGCAGTGGCGATCGGCCGCCATTTTGAGCCTTGGCTAGATGCCACAGAGGCCTACAGTGAAGGTTTTGGCTGCACTCTGATTTGATTTGGAAGCTTGGATTCCTCCCCCCCCCCCCCCTTTCCCCACCCCCCTCTCCCCTCCCCTCCCTGATCCTTGAGATGAATTGCTGTAAAGTAAACCGTATATTAAAAAAAAAATCTGCTGGAGAATTCGGCAACGGCAGGCGTCCAAAATCAGCAGGCAGGGATTTGTGATGTTCAAACAGGCAGCTGGCCCCACCATGCAGCGCTCCCTTGCCACTGCGCTGGAGTGGGGGACCAAGGCATTGCGAGCAGCTTTGAATGCGGGCGGGGAGAGAGGGGTGGGGGGGAGGTCATCACCTAAATCACCCCAATACACCACGCGGGCACAGCCTCAGAACTAATGGACGTCCCTATCCTATCTGAGGAAGGATGTGCTGGCTCTGGAGAGGGTCCAGAGGAGGTTTACGAGAATGATCCCAGGAATGCGTGGGTTAACATATGATGAGTGTTTGACGGCTCTGGGCCTGTACTCGCTGGAGTTTAGAAGAATGAGAATTGAAACGTACAAAATAGTGATAGGCTTGGATGTGGAGAGGATGTTTCCACTAGTGGGAGAGTCTAGGACCAGAGGTCACAGCCGCAGAATTAAAGGACGTTCCTTTAGAAAGATGAGGAGGAATTTCTTTAATCACAGGGTGATGAATCTGTGGAATTCTTTGCCACAGACGGCTGTGGAGGCCAAGTCAGTGGATATATTTAAGGCAGAGATAGATAGATTATTGATTAGTACGGGTGTCAGGGGTTATGGGGAGAAGGCAGGAGAATGGGGTTAGGAGGGAGAGACAGATCAGCCATGGTTGAATGACAGAGTAGACTTGATGGGCCGAATGGCCTAACCCTGCCCCTATCACTTATGCCCTTATGACCAGAACTGTACACAATACTCTAAGGGTGGTCTCATCATTGTTTTGGAGTTGCACGATAACATCCCAACTTTTATATTCTATTTATATTTGAAGCAGAGATAGATAGATTGTTGATTAGTGTGGGTGTCAGGGGTTATGTGGAGAAGACAGGAGAATGGGGTTAGCAGGGAGAGATAGATCAGCCATGGTTGAATGGAGGAGTAGACTTGATGGGCCGAATGGCCTAATTCTGCTCCTATGACTGATGAGCTTATTCATATGTGGATCTGGGACCTGACTGGAGGATTCTTGTGGGTCTGACTGCTCCTCCACAGTGGACATCAGAGTCTTCTCTTCCTGCCTGATGGGAACTGAGGGGGGCACTAGAGAGGGAACACGCCCTGTCCACGGGCGCCCTGGGGGATTCTCGTGACCGCTGGGCCCCGCGGGGGGGTAGAACGCATCCTCAATAAGTTGATTAGTTGATTAAGAATGTATTTTACATTTAAGAATATTTAGATTTTCAGTGAACAGGCCCTTCGGCCCACCGAGTTCAAAGGTTCAAAGGTTCAAAGGTTGATTTATTGTCACATACACCTAGTAGTGAAATTCCTTTTGCCAATGCAGCACATAAGAAAGAATACAAACATAACAATAATAAATAGCTTTAACATAAAAACATCCCCCCACAATGGTTCCCATTATGGGGGAAGGCACAAAGTCCAGTCCCATCCCCAATGTCCACCCATAGTCGGGCCTATTGAGGCCTCCACAGTTGCCTCTACGGAGGCCCGATGTTCCAGGCCGTCCTCGCCGGGTGATGATGTTCCGGCGTCGGGAGAGTCCTCTCAGCGGCATGGGAACCCTGGAACGGGGTCCGCACTGACCAGCGATCCCCACACACTAACACTATCCAACACCCACTAGGGACAATTTACACATGCACCAAGCCAATTAACCTGCAAACCTGCACGCCTTTGGAGTGTGGGAGGAAACCGAAGATCTCAGGGAAAACCCACGCGGGTCACGGGGAGAACGTGCAAACTCCGCACAGACAGCACCCGTAGTCAGGATGGAACCCGGGTCTCCGGCGCTGCAAGCGCTGTAAGGCAGCAACCCTACCGCTGCGCCACCGTGACCGCCAAACAATATTTGGTGGGATAATTGGGTGATTTGGTGTTCTGGCGGTGGGTATATTTGGCATTGTTTTGTATTGTAAAAATTCAATTACATTTATTTTTTGTTAAAAAAAAACAAATCTCGGGATCGAACCCAGGTCTCTGGCGCCGTGAGGCAGCAGCTCCACCCGCTGCGCCAACTGCGTGCTGGCCTGTCCTGGGGTCAAGAGTGTGAGACATAGGTAGGATGTAGCGATCGGTAGCTCATCTGGATTAGACAATATCCGCACAATGCCTTTTTTCATTCCATTAAATATATTGCTTTGCGGATTAATATACTGAAAGGATATTTTTGCTTTCCCTATTTGTTGGAACATTGCAACGTGACCCAGCAGACACTGACAATAAATAGTGTCTTCTGATTCAATATAAAGTACTAACCAGGTGCTTCTCACCAGCCACCCCAGTCTTCCTGGCAATATTAAAATTAATAATACGATGAGTTGAGTATAGGAGCAAAGAGGTCCTTCTGCAGTTGTACAGGGCCCTAGTGAGACCACACCTGGAGTATTGTGTGCAGTTTTGGTCTCCAAAACTCCTCTGGACCTCTGGTCCTAGACTCTCCCACTAGTGGAAACATCCTCTCCACATCCACTCTATCCAAGCCTTTCACTATTCTGTACGTTTCAATGAGGCCCCCCCCCCCCCTCCCCCCCTCATTCTTCTAAACTCCAGCGAGTACAGGCCCAGTGCCGACAAACGCTCATCCTAGGTTATGAGGTTATAAATCTGGAGTTATGCCCCCGTCCCACTTAGGGAACCTGAACGGAAACCTCTGGAAACTTTGCGCCCCACGCAAGGTTTCCGTGCGGTTCCTGGAGGTTGCAGGTGGTTGCCGGAGGTTGCAGGTAGTGGAAGCAGGTAGGGAGACTGACAAAAACCTCCGGGAACCGCACGGAAACCTTGGGTGGGGCGCAAAGTCTCCAGAGGTTTCCGTTCAGGTGGGACGGGGGCATTACTCAGCGGGACAGGCAGCATCTCCGGAGGGAAGGAATGGGTGATGTTTCGGGTCGAGACCCTTCTTCACACAGGTTCGAGGTCAGGACCATTCTTCAGGCTGATTGTAGTTGGCGGCTTGGGTGGGTGGGGGGGGGGGGTGAAAGATGGAGGTGGTGTTGGTGGGACAAGTGATAGGTGGATACAGATGAGGAGGTCGGGTGGATGAAGACCAGAGTTGACAAGGAGACCAAAGGGTGTCGTGTCAGATAAGGAGAGAGGTGAAGTGAAATGTGAAGCCAGAGCTGGAATGGGGAAGGTAGTGGGTAGACAATAGACATGCAGGAGTCACCCATTCCTTCTCTCCAGGGATGCTGCCTGTCCCGCTGAGTTACTCCAGCTTTCTGTGTCTATCTGAGACACGTATTGTTTGCTTGAAGTCAGTGACCATATGCTGTCTGAACACGCGGGTTCATTCCTGGCTCCAATTAACACCCTCTCACTTCTTCCAGAAATAAAGCAGATAAAAGCCTAAGTTGGCACATCCTGTGTGTGTGTTTGGGACCAACATGAACCAAGGTGTCAATGCTGAGCGTTTTACAATCTTCCATTAAGTCGACCAGCATTAGCCTGAAGTGTCCGCCATCGAATGGTCCCAGTAGTGAGTGGGTTAACGTACGATCAGTGTTTACATAGAAACATAGACAATAGGTGCAGGAGTAGGCCATTCGGCCCTTCGAGCCTGCACCGCCATTCAATATGATCATGGCTGATCATCCAACTCAGTATCCTGTACCTGCCTTCTCTCCATACCCCCCTGATCCCTTTAGCCACAAGGGCCACATCTAACTCCCTCTTAAATATAGCCAATGAACTGTGGCCTCAACTACCTTCTGTGGCAGAGAATTCCACAGATTCACCACTCTCTGTGTGAAAAATGATTTTCTCATCTCGGTCCTAAAAGATTTCCCCTTTATCCTTAAACTGTGACCCCTTGTTCTGGACTTCCCCAACATCGGGAACAATCTTCCTGCATCTAGCCTGTCCAACCTCTTAAGAATTTTGTACGTTTCTATAAGATCCCCCCTCAATGTTCTAAATTCTAGCGAGTACAAGCCGAGTCTATCCAGTTTGACAGCACTGGGCCTGTACTCGCTGGAGTTTAGAAGGACGAGGGGGGGGGGACCTCATTGAAACGTATCGAATAGTGAAATGCCTGGATAGAATGGGTGTGGAGAGGATGTTTCCACTAGTGGGAGAGTCTAGGACCAGAGGTCACAGCCTCAGAATTAAAGGATGTTCCTTTAGAAAGATGAGGAGGAATTTCTTTAATCACAGGGTGATGAATCTGTGGAATTCATTGCCACAGAAGGCTGTGGAGGCCAAGTCAGTGGATATTTTTAAGGCAGAGCGAGATAGATTCTTGATTCTAGTGCGGGTGTCAGGGGTTATGGGGAGAAGGCAGGAGAATGGGGTTGGGAGGGAGAGGTAGATAAGCCATGATTGAATGACCTAATTCTGATCATGAGACTGATGAACTTATGAACTTGGGAATGGGCATGCACAGTGACAGAGGTGGGACCTGGAGCCGTTTACTGGATAGCGTTGCCTACAACACACTTGGGATCTGATACTCCCAGTCATTTTAGCTGGGTAAGCCTATTCCTTGGAGGTATTTGTGTCGGAAGGAACTGCGGATGCTGGTTTAAACGGAAGATAGGCACAAAAAGCTGGAGTAACTCAGCGGGACAGGCAGCATCTCTGGAGAGAAGGAATGGGTGACGTTTCTTCAGAATCTTTTCTTCAATATGGAAATATCAAAGACCAGAAGGACTTAGCTTTAAGGTGAGAGGGCTAAAGTTTAAAGGAGATGTGCGGGGCAAGTTATTTTTTACACAGAGGGTGGTGGGTGCCTGGAACGCGCTGCCAGGGGTGGTGGTGGTGGAGGCAGATACAATAGTGGCATTTAAGAGACTTTTGGATAGGCACATGGAAGTGCTGGGAATTGACAATAGACAATAGGTGCAGGAGTAGGCCATTCGGCCCTTCGAGCCAGCACCGCCAGTCAATGTGATCATGGCTGATCATCCCCAAGCAGTACCCCGTTCCTGCCTTCTCCCCATATCCCCTGACTCCGCTATCTTTAAGAGCCCTATCTAGCTCTCTCTTGAAAGCATCCAGAGAACCAGCCTCCACCGCCCTCTGAGGCAGAGAATTCCACAGACTCACAACTCTCTGTGAGAAAATGTGTTTCCTCGTCTCCTTCCTAAATGGCTTACCCCTTATTCTAAAACTCAGAGGGCGGTGGAGGCCGGTTCTTTCAAGAGAGATACTTTCAAGAGAGAGCTAGATAGGGCTCTTAAAGATAGCGGAGTCAGGGGATATGGGGGAGAAGGCAGGAACGGGGTACTGATTGTGGATGATCAGCCATGATCACATTGAATGGCGGTGCTGGCTCGAAGGGGCGAATGGCCTATTGTCTATTGTCTATACTGGGGCCTGTCCCACTTACGCGACCTTTGCAGGCGTTGTTGAAAAATCAACGGCGACCAGAAAGACGGTTCTTTGGATACTTTCAAGAGAGCTAGATGGGCTCGAAGGGCCGATTGGCCTACTCCTGCACCTATTACCTATTGTCCATTGAATGTGCGATGTTACGGATCGAGGTTCAGGGGAGAGGGAAACGAGAGATATAGACAGTGATGTAAAGAGATAAGGAACAAATGAATGAACGATACACAAAAGCATAACGGTGAACTGTTTACTGAACAGCCACATTTTCTTTTTCCAGAAACAGAAAATACAGTTCCAAGCCGAGCTGTAAATCTGGCTGAGAAGGATCTAACTCTTTTAACATTGATTCTGTGGCCTAATTTCGTGTGGTGCCTGTGCAATCAGATCTGTTCTTTGTGAGTTGTGTGTCTCTCTCCAACTGGCAGGAACAGAAAATGAAATCCAAAACGGGCAACGTGGCTGTTTGCGCAGGAAGGAACTGCAGATACTGGTTTCAGCCGAAGACAGACACAAAATGCTGGAGTGACTCAGCGGGACAGGCAGCGTCTGTGGAGAGAAGGAATGGGCGACGTTTCTGGTTCAGGCTGTTCACGTCACCCATTCCTTCTCTCCAAAGATGCTGCCTGTCCCGCTGAGTTACTCCAGCTTTTTGTGTCTAACATGGCTGTTTAGTGGCAGCCATACACGGAACTGTGTCCACATTGTAGAACGCATGAGGCCTTGTCTTTTGGAACCATGACCAGCTATTTCCTCGCCGATCTGCCAAAGATAGAGCCATACAACGTGGAAACAGGCCCTTCGGCCCCACTTGCCCATGCCGGCCTACATGCCCCAGCCACACTAGTCCCACCTGTCTGCGCTTGGTCCATATCCCTCCAAACCTGTCAATAGACAATAGACAATAGGTGCAGGAGTAGGCCATTCAGCCCTTCGAGCCAGCACCGCCATTCAATGTGATCATAGCTGATCATCCGCAATCAGTACCCCGTTCCTGCCTTCTCCCCATGTCCCCTGACTCCGCTATTTTTAAGAGCCCTAGCTAGCTCTCTCTTGAAAGCATCCAGAGAACCCGCTTTCACTGCCCTCTGAGGCAGTCCTCTGAGGCTGTCCTATCCATGTACCTGTCTAACTGTTTCTTAAACATTGGGATAGTCCCAGCCTCAACTACCTCCTCTGGCAGCTCGTTCCATACACCGACCACCCTCTGTGTGGAAAAAGTTACCCCTCAGATTCCTATTCAATCTCCCCCCCCCCCCCTCCCCTCACCTCCCTCACCTTAAACCTATGTCCTCTGGTATTCTGGGCAAAAGACTCTGTGCATCTACCTGATCTATTTCTCTCATGATTTTGTACACCTCTATAAGATCACCCCTCATCCTCCTGCGCTCCAGGGAATAGAATCCCATCCTGCTCAACCTCTCCCTGTAGCTCACACCCTCTAGTCCTGGCAACATCCTTTGTCTTTGGTCAATAGGCCAAATGGTTGAGCATAGGGTTGCCGACTCAAGCTGGGACTCATTGCCTGCCTCCATAACTCTGCCCCCACTGCCATTTAGCAGCCAAACTTGGATAGGCTCACCTTATGCAAGGAATGGAGGGATATGGATTACGTGCAGGTAGATACATGATGGTTTTGGCATCATGTTCTTGCACTGAACAGTTTTATGTTCTCACCCAAACCACCCCCTCCCCAGGTACCTTCCCCTGCAACCGCAGGAGATGCAACACCCGTCCCTATACCTCCTCCCTCGACTCTGTCCAGGGAACCCGACAGTCCTTTCAGGTGAGGCAGAGGTTTCACTGGCAACTCCTCCAACCTCATCTACTGTGTCTGCTGTTCCAGGTGTGGGCTCCTATACATCGGCGAGAGCAAGCTCAGACTGGGCGATCGTTTCGCTGAACAGCGCCGCTCAGTCCGCCTTCGGCCTACGCGATCTCCCGGTTGCCAAACTCCCCCTCCCATTCCCACACCGGCCTTTGGAGGAACAGCTCCTCATATTCCGCTTGGGCAGCTTGCAACCCAGCGCTATGAACATTGATTTCTCTCATTTCAAATAACCCTTGCATTACAGCGCTGTACAGCGCCAGAGACCCAGGTTCGATGCTGACCACGGGTGCTGTCTGTGCGGAGTTTGCACGTTCTCCCCGTGACCTGCGTGGGGTTTCCTCCGAGATCTTCAGTTTCCTCCCACACTCCAAAGACGTACAAGTCTGTAGGTTAATTGGCTTGGTGTAAATGTACATTGCCCCTAGTGTGTGTAGGATAGTGTTATAGTGTGATCGCTGGTCGGCGCGGACCCGGTGGGCCGAAGGGCCTGTTTCCACGCTGTCGGTCAGAAGTTATGGGGAGAAGGCAGGAGAATGGGGTTTGGAGAGAGAGATAGACCAGCCACGATTGAATGGTGGGGTAGACTCGATGGGCCGAATGGCCTAACTCTACTCCTGTCACTTATGTTCTTAATCTTGACGCTAAACTCTCTTGAATCTCGAACCGAATCTCCAAACAAAACTAAAAAAACGAAACTAAAAAGGATTTAAACTTGGCATCATGTTCTTGCACGGAGCTTGTGGGCCGAAGGGCCTGTTCCTGGTGGTTACTTCACGGTCACTCACTGCCCGGCTCTGTAAACCTGTGGTCTGAAGGAGGGTTTCGGCCCGAAACGTTGCCTATTTCCTTCGCTCCATAGATGCTGCTGCACCCGCTGAGTTTCTCCAGCTTATTTGTGTAAATACTGGAACTGGTTCAGTGATGTCCGCACAGATAAATCTTCAACTTGCATTCTTCCAGAGATGTGCTGGCTTCCGTTGGCATGGTGACCATCAGTTTAATATTAATTTGTGGGCCTAAACCGTAACCCGTGGCAAGATTAGATCGAGAAGCTCGCACGGGATAGTTGCTCCTGTAAACTCATACCTGCCTTGGAGCTGTACATGTGTCCGAAGGCAGACACAAAAAAGCTGGAGTAACTCAGCGGGACAGGCAGCAAGCATCTCTGGAGAGAAGGAATATAGAAACATAGAAACATAGAAATTGGGTGCAGGAGTAGGCCATTCGGCCCTTCGAGCCTGCACCGCCATTCAATATGATCATGGCTGATCATCCAACTCAGTATCCCGTACCTGCCTTCTCTCCATACCCTCTGATTCCCTTAGCCACAAGGGCCACATCTAACTCCCTCTTAAATATAGCCAATGAACTGGCCTCGACTACCCTCTGTGGCAGAGAGTTCCAGAGATTCACCACTCTCTGTGTGAAAAAAGTTCTTCTCATCTCGGTTTTAAAGGATTTCCCCCTTATCCTTAAGCTGTGACCCCTTGTCCTGGACTTCCCCAACATCGGGAGCAATCTTCCTGCATCTAGCCTGTCCAACCCCTTAAGAATTTTATAAGTTTCTATAAGATCCCCTCTCAATCTCCTAAATTCTAGAGAGTATAAACCAAGTCTATCCAGTCTTTCTTCATAAGACAGTCCTGACATCCCAGGAATCAGTCTGGTGAACCTTCTCTGCACTCCCTCTATGGCAATAATGTCCTTCCTCAGATTTGGTGATGTTTTTCAGGTCGAGACCCTTCTTCAGACATCGGGAGACTGACCACGGGCGCTGTCTGTGCGGAGTTTGCACGTTCTCCCCGTGACCGCATGGGTTTTCTCCGGGTGCTCCGGTTTCCTCCCACACCCTACAGACGTGTGAGTTTGTAGGCTTTGGTAAAAGCTTGCGAATTGTAACCAGTGTGCGGGATAGCGCTAGTGAATAGGGATCGCTGGTCGGCGTAGACTCAGTGGGCCGAAGGGCCTGTATCCGCGCTGTATCTCTAAAGTCTACACTAAACGACCCTGCTGTTCAGAGCACGTTTTATAATGTAAGAGGAAGGACCTGCAGATGCTGTTTTAAACAAAGTGTTGGAGTAACTCAGCGGGTCAGGCACACAAACACTATCCTACACACACACTAGGGAAAATTTTCAATTCTACCAAAACCAATTAGCCTGCCCTTAAGACAGAGATAGATAGATTCTTGATCAGTGTGGGTGTCAGGAGTTATGGGGAGAAGGCAGGAAAATGAGGTTAGGAGGGAGAGATAGATCAGCCATGATTGAATGGCAGAGCAGACGATGGGCCGAATGGCCTAATGCTACTCCTATCACTTATCAATATTAATTTTCCCCTTGTTTCTCTTTTAAAGATTCTGCTTTTATCATCTTTATTCTAAACCCTTTCTCTTAAATCTCACATCTCATCTGAAGAAGGGTCTCGACCCGAAACGTTGCCTATTTCCTTCGCTCCATAGCTGCTGCCTCACCCGCTGAGTTTCTCCAGCATTTCTTGTCTACCTTCGATTTTCCAGCATCTGCAGTTCCTTCTGAAACAACTCGCATCTCTTTAGTTTAGTTTTGGAGATACAACGCGGAAACAGGCCCTTCGGCCCACCGAGTCCGTGCCGACCAGCGATCCCCGCACACTATCCCCCACACACACACACACACACTAGGGACAATTTACATTTATACCAAGCCAATTGACCTACAAACCTGCACGTCTTTGGAGTGTGGGGGGGAAACCGGAGCACCCGGAGAAAACCCACGCGGTCACGGGGAGAACGTGCAAACTCCGTACAGACAGCGCCCGTAGTCAGGATCGAACCCGGGTCTCTGGCACCGTGCCACACACTGTAGTCTTGCTCCACCATTCACATTCCACAAGATGGCAGCGCCAAGCCGTAGTTATGAAAGGGATACGGGGGGGAAAGGAGGAGAGATGTGGAGTGGCGTGGCATGGAGAATGTACACGGTGGCGCAGCGGGTAGAGTCGCCGCCGCACAGCGCCGGA
>NW_022630898.1:25000-44995 GCF_010909765.2 Amblyraja radiata
GCAGAAACATCTCGCTGAATGTGGCATCGAATTACTGGCTGTGCAACCGAGAATGATGCCAGACCCCGGGGCGCAGCGGGTAGAGCTGCTGCCTCCCAGCGCCAGAGACCCGGGTTCCATCCTGACCACGGGCGCTGTCTGTGCGGAGTTTGCAAGTTCTCCCTGTGACCTGCGTGGGTTTTCTCCGGGTGCTCCGGTTTCCCCCCCACACTCCAAAGACATGCAGGGTTTGTGTAGGATACTGCGTCTCTCCCTTCGAACCCCATCCTCCTCCCTTCTCCCATAACCCCTGACACCCGTACTAATCAGAATCTGTCTATCTCTGCCATAAAATATCCATTGACTTGGCCTCAGTCCTAAGTGCCCGACCTCGTATTCTTAAAACTGTGACCACTGGTTCTGGACTCCATAGATTCCACAGATTCACCAACCTCTGACTAAAGAAATTCCTCCTCATCTCCTACCTAAAGGAATGTTCTTTAATTCTGAGGCTGTGACCTCTGGTCCTAGACTCTCCCACTAGTGGAAACATCCTCCCCACATCCACTCTATCCAAGGCCTTTCACTATTCCGTACGTTTCATTTTTCACACAGAGAGTGGTGAATCTCTGGAATTCTCTGCCACAGAAGGTAGTTGAGGCCAGTTCATTGACTATATTTAAGAGGGAGTTAGATGTGGCCCTTGTGGCTAAAGGGATCAGGGGGTATGGAGAGAAGGCAGGGATGGGATATTGAGTTGGATGATCAGCCATGATCATATTGAATTGCGGTGCAGGCTCGAAGGGCCGAATGGCCTACTCCTGCAACGATGTTCTATGTTTCAATGAGGCCGTCAAACGCTCATCGCACATTAACCCACTCGCTCCTGGATGGTGGCACCTCAGCTTTTGTTGTGCCTTTAAATTCTGTAAATGGAACCTGAGAACTCTCGCCAAGATCGCTGTGAATATCTCAGCACCATTTACGCTCGCACCTCAACTGAGAATCTGCAAAGCAAATGCAAATTTAGATCTGCACTGTCAGACTGGCATGCCGAATCAGTGCCGCTAAAGAAACATCAAGTGCCACTACACAAGAGGAATAGATCGGGTAGACGCACAGAGTCTCTTGCCCAGAGTAGCGGAATCGAGGACCAGAGGACATGGGTTCAAGGTGAAAGGCAAAAGATTTAATAGGAATCCGAGGCATAATCTTGTTCACACAGAGGGTGGTGGGTGTATGGAACAAGCTGCCAGAAGAGGTAGTTGAGGCTGGGACTATCACAAAGTTTAAGAAACAGTCAGACAGGTACATGGATAGGACAGGTTTGGAGGGATATGGACCAAATGCAGGCAGGTGGGACTAGTGTAGCTGGGGCATGTTGGTGGGCGAGTTGGGCCGAAGGGCCTGTTTCCACGCTGTATCACTCTATGACCCCATTTATCCTTACAATGGTGTTACCAGACAATAGACAATAGGTGCAGGAGGAGGCCATTCGGCCCTTCGAGCCAGCACCGCCATTCAATGTGATCATGGCTGATCATCCCCAATCAGTACCCCGTTCCTGCCTTCTCCCCATATCCCCTGACTCCGCTATTGTAAAGAGCCCTATCCATCTCTCTCTTGAAAGCATCTAGAGAACCTGCCTCCACCTCCCTCTGAGGCAGAGAATTCCACAGACTCACCACTCTCTGTGAGAAAAAGTGTTTTCCTCGTCTCCGTTCTAAATGGCTTACTCCGTCCAGACGTCCTGGGTTGTCCTGGAATTTCCAGTCAATGAAAATGAATCCGAGGAACGCTGCTGTTGGCAAACTGAGGAGAATTTAGGATAGATTTGTTTTAGTTTGGTTTAGTTTAGAGATACAGCGTGGAAACAGGCCCTCAGGCGCTCTGAGTCCACACGGACCAGTGATCCCCGCACACTAGTTCCATCCTACACACTGGGGGACAATTTACAGAGGGCCAATTAACCTACAAACCCGCACGTCTTTGGGATGTGGGAGGAAACCGGAGCACCCGGAGGAAACGAGGAGGAATTTCTTTAGTCAGAGGATGGTGAATCTGCGGTATTCTTTGCCACAGACGGTTGTGGAGGCCAAGTCGATGGATGTTTTTTAAGCCAGAGATTGATAGATTCTTGATTAGTGCGGATGTCAGGGGTTATGGGGAGAAGGCAGGAGAATGGGGGTAGGAGGGAGTCAAGTCAAGAGAGTTTATTGTCATGTGTCCCAGATAGGGCAATGACATTCTTGCTTGCTGCAGCACAAGAGAATATAGTAGGCATGAATACAGAACAGGGGGAGAGATAGAATGGCCTAAATCTACTCCAATCTCTTATGACTCGGCTTGTACTCGCTAGAATTTAGGAGATAGAGGGGGGATCTTATAGAAACTTACAAAATTCTTAAGGGGTTGGACAGGCTAGATGCAGGAAGATTGTTCCCGATGTTGGGGAAGTCCAGGACAAGGGGTCACAGTTTAAGGATAAGGGGGAAATCCTTTAGGACCGAGATGAGAAAAACATTTTTCACACAGAGAGTGGTGAATCTCTGGAACTCTGCCACAGAAGGTAGTTGAGGCCACAGTTCATTGGCTATATTTAAGAGGGAGTTGGATGTGGCCCGTGTGGCTAAAGGGATCAGGGGGTATGGAGAGAAGGCAGGTACAGGATACTGAGTTGGATGATCAGTCATGATCATATTGAATGGCGGTGCAGGCTCGAAGGGCCGAATGGCCTACTCCTGCACCTATTGTCTATGTTTCTATGATCTTATGATCCTATGATCTCCAGAGGTGCTGCCTGTCCCGCTGAGTTACTCCAGCACTTTGCGACTACCTTCGGTGTAAACCAGCATCTGCAGTTCCTTCCCACACAAGATACTTCCATTCGCTGGGCTTGAGAAGACGACACAACCTTTGTCTAGTTAGATGCCTCGTCATAAGTATTATTGAGTCCTGTTTAAATAAACAGGCAAGGTTTTGTTCTCGTTCGTGGCAGAGTGAGATGGAGAAGCTCTGGGATGGCAGCCAAACCCTTGTTGCCTGACTGCGTAAAAGAAAAACTGGCAATGTCTATTTTTCTCTCTCTATTATAATCAGTCTCTTATTTATAGACAGCGTTATCATATTGAAGCATATTAAGCTGTTTCCTGGGATGACTTGGTCTCGGGATGGCCCTGACTCCTGTCGCCTGCCATTTTAGCACACTGTCAGACTCCTTAAACATAGAAATATAGAAACATAGACAATAGGTGCAGGAGTAGGCCATTCGGCCCTTTGAGCCATTCAATATGATCATGGTTGATCATCCAACTCAATATCCTGTACCTGCCTTCTCTACATACCCCCTGATCCCTTTAGCCACAAGGGCCACATCTAACTCCCTCTTAAATATAGCCAATGAACTGTGGCCTCAACTACCTTCTGTGGCAGAGAATTCCACAGATGCACCACTCTCTGTGTGAAAAATGTTTTTCTCATCTCGGTCCTAAAAGATTTCCCCTTTATCCTTAAACTGTGACCCCTTGTTCTGGACTTCCGCAACATCAGGAACAATCTTCCTGCATCTAGCCTGTCCAACCCCTGAAGAATTTTGTAGGTTTCTATAAGATCCCCCCTCAATCTTCTAAATTCTAGCGAGTACAAGCCGAGTCTATCCAGCCTTTCTTCATATGAAAGTCCTGACATCGTAGGAATCAGTCTGGTGAGCCTTCTCTGTACTCCCTCTATGGCAAGCATGTCTTTCCTCAGAAAAGTTGCGTAAGTGGGACAGGCCCTTTATACCTTGTTATCAGGCATGCTTCAGAACTGAAGACGCTGGAAAATCGAAGGTAGACAAAAGTGCTGGAGAAACTCAGCGGATGCAGCAGCATCGATGGAGCGAAGGAAATAGGCAACGATTCGGGCCGAAACTCTTCTTCAGACTTCGGCCCGAAACGTTGCCTATTTCCTTCGCTCCATAGATGCTGCTGCACCCGCTGAGTTTCTCCGGCATTTTTGGCTACCTCATGTTTGAGAATGTGCCGAGAGTGAATATAGTGTTAATAGCCACTTGCAGAGAGCCCTCATAAACCATTCATCACCGGCTGCCCGCAGCCGTGTCTGATGTGGGGGGTTGGGTACAAGCTACGGTGAATGGATTAGTTAATTACTGTGAACCTCTGCTCTCTCCCAAGCCTCTCACAAACCTGGGCCCTTTCGACACATTAACCCCGTGTTGACTGGTTTAACGCGGCACTGGTTATGCTCAGATAGACACAACATCTGTCTTCAAGAGGAAGCGAGTGATTAGACCGTGAGGGGATTAGTGATGGGAATACAATTAGGCCATTCGGCCCATCAAGTCTACTCCGCCATTCAATCATGGCTGTTCTATCTTTCCCTCCTCAAGTCAAGTCAATTTTATTTCTATAGCACATTTAAAAACAACAGACAATAGACAATAGGTGCAGGAGTAGGCCATTCGGCCCTTCGAGCCAGCACCGTCATTCAATGTGATCATGGCTGATCATCCCATCAGTACCCCGTTCCTGCCTTCTCCCCATAATGCCTGACTCCGCTATTTTTAAGAGCCCTATCTAGCTCTCTCTTGAAAGCATCCAGAGAACCCGCCTCCACCACCCTCTGGGGCAGAGAATTCCACAAACTCACAACTCTCTGTGAGAAAAAGTGTTTACATAGAAACATAGAAAATAGGTGCAGGAGTAGGCCATTCGGCCCTTCGAGCCTGCACCGCCATTCGATATGATCATGGCTGATCATCCAACTCAGCATCCCTGCCTTCTCTCCATACCCCCTGATCCCTTTAGCCACAAGGGCCACATCTAACTCCCTCTTATATATAGCCAATGAACTGGCCTCAACTACCTTCTGTGGCAGAGAATTCCACAGATTCACCACTCTCTGTGTAAAAAATGATTTTCTCATCTTGGTCCTAAAAGACTTCCCCCTTATCCTTAAACTGTGACCCCTTGTTCTGGACTTCCCCAACATCGGGAACAATCTTCCTGCATCTAGCCTGTCCAACCCCTAAATGATTTCCTCGTCTCCGTTCTAAATGGCTTACCCCTTATTCGTAAACTGTGTGTGGCCCCTGGTTCTGGACTCCCCACAACATCGGGAACATGCAATATTTGCAAAACGGAAGGACATTTTGTTTGTTTTCGGTTTCGTGAACCGAGCCGTTCTCCGCTTCTTGCCTCCAACTCGTTGAGCGGCAATAATTATGCAGTGGCACAAGGTGCAGGCTGGTAGATAATCTGCAAAGCACCTGGTCTCTCGCCCAGGTGGAATATTTTTCCTGCTTGTTGTTCACTTTTGATTTTCACAAGAACACCCTGATCTCATCCAAATCAATCTGTCCCCTGACATGGATGGTCGGGTAAAATGGCCGACACGGTGGCGCAGCGGTAGAGTTGCTGCTTTACAGCGCTTGCAACGCCAGAGACCTCTATAAGATCCTCCAGAACTCCAAGATGGCGCCAGGATCCAGTTGTCAGGAACACAATGTGCTGGAGTAATGCCCCTGTCCCACTTAGGAAACCTGAACGGAAACCTCTGGAGACTTTGCGCCCCACCCAAGGTTTCCGTGCGGTTCCCGGAGGTTGCAGTTGGTTGCCGGAGGTTGCAGGTAGTGGAAGCAGGTAGGGAGACAGGGTCTTGGTGAGACCCCACCTGGAGTGTTGTGTACAGTTTTGGTCTCCAAATCTGAGGAAAGACATTCTTGCCTTAGAGGGAGTACAGAGAAGGTTCACCAGACTGATTCCTGGGATGTCAGGACTTTCATATGAAGAAAGACTGGATAGACTCGGTTTGTACTCGCTAGAATTTAGAAGATTGAGGGGGGATCTTATAGAAACGTACAAAATTCTTAGGGGGTTGGACAGGCTAGATGCAGGAAGATTGTTCCCGATGTTGGGGTAGTCCAGGACCAGGAGTCACAGTTTAAGGATAAAGGGGAAATCCTTTAGGACTGAGATGAGAAAACATTTTTCATGCAGAGAGTGGTGAGTCTCTGGAACTCTCTGCCACAGAAGGTAGTTGAGGCTAGTTTATTGGCTATATTTAAGAGGGAGTTAGATGTGGCCCTTGTGGCAAAAGGGATCAGGGGGTATGGAGAGAAGGCAGGTACAGGATACTGAGTTGGATGATCAGCCATGATCATATTGAATGGCGGTGCAGGCTCGAAGGTCCGAATGGCCTAATCCTGTACCTATTTTCTATGTTTCTATGAGTGTGTTATATATTTATATATATATATATCACACATGTATATGCATCATATATATATATATATATATATATATATATATATATATATATAAGAAACTAGAGAAATATGTATGAGACTGACAAAAACCTCCGGGAACCGAACGGAAACCTTGGGTGGGGCGCAAAGTCTACAGAGGTTTCCGTTCAGGTTTCCTAAGTGGGACAGGGGCATTACCCAGTGGGTCGGGCAGCAGAGAGTCACAGAGTGATACAGTGTGGAAATAGGCCCAGCGGCCCAACTTGCCCACACCGACCAACATGCCCCATCTACACTAGTCCCACCTGCCTGCGTTTGACCCTTATCCCTCTAAACTGAATGTGTAGGAAGGAACTGCAGATGCTGGTTTAAACTGAAGAGAGACTCAAAATGCTGGAGTAACTCAGCGGGACAGGCAGCATCTCTGGAGAGAAGGAATGGGATGCCCATTCCTTCTCTCCAGAGATGCTGCCTATCCCGCTGAGTTACTCCAGCACTTTGTGTCTATCTTCCATACAAACTTACCCTATCCATGTACATGTCTGAATGTTTCTCAAGCGTTGGGATAGTCCCTGCCTCAACTACCTCCTCCGGCAGCTCGTTCCATATACCCACAAAGTTGTTCCTCGGGTTCCCATTAAATCTTCCCATTAAACCTAATTTGAGGAAGGACGTTCTTGCTATTGAGGGAGTGCAGCGTAGGTTTACAAGGTTAATTCCCGGGATGGCGGGACTGTCGTATGCTGAGAGAATAGAGCGGCTGGACTTGTACACTCTGGAGTTTAGAAGGATGAGAGGGTATCTCATTGAAACATATAAGATTGTTAAGGGTTTGGACACGCTGGAGGCAGGAAACATGTTCCCGATGTTGGGGGAGTCCAGAACCAGGGGCCACACACAGTTTAAGAATAAGGGGTAAGCCATTTAGAACGGAGACGAGGAAACACTTTTTCTCACAGAGAGTTGTGAGTCTGTGGAATTCTCTGCCTCAGAGGGCGGTGGAGACAGGTTCTCTGGATACTTTCAAGAGAGAGCTAGATAGGGCTATTAAAGATAGCGGAGTCAGGGGATATGGGGAGAAGGCAGGAACGGGGTACTGATTGGGGATGATCAGCCATGATCATGTTGAATGGCGGTGCTGGCTCAAAGGGCCGAATGGCCTCTACTCCTGCACCTATTGTCTATTGTCTTTCCCTTCGTTCCTAACATATTCCGTTCCTGATTCCGGTTCTGTGTGAGTGTGGTGGAACTACCTCCAACCCACACTGCTATACATGGATTCATTGCATATCAGCCCAAAACATTCTTGGTTGCACATTCCGTTCTGGTACATTTCCCTCCAATGCTGTCTTAATCTTTTCCACCAGAGTCTGAGTTTTCCCAGGGTCTCAATATAGTTCCAAGGGATTAACGTTTAATTTTGCCCAAGTATTGGCCGAGGCAGGACAGCTGATGTCCCACTTAACCCTTTGGGGACTGTTGCCCGATGGAAGTCACACAGACCTTTCCGAGAGGAGTCCAACGGTACCGGAACGAACCGCGTAGGCCACCGAGGAGCCGAGATATCGGCCCGCAAAGTCGGCCTCGGAAGTCGGCTATGGGAACGGATCTGCCGGCTCCGGCCGGGCCGGAGTTCCAGAGCCCCGGCCGCACGGTGCAAATTCCACCCGCTGATCGGCCGCGGAAGTCCCGATGAGGTCGAGATCGGCCGCCTCACCCGGCCAAGGCGCCACATTTTCGGGGGGACTTCCAGTGGGATGGATTTCAAGTGCCCTCTCGGAATTTGGTCCCGATTAAAGGAGGTGCCGGATCAGTTGCCGGAAAACCGGTGGTGGACCTGTACAACTAACTATAACGTTAAGGATATATAGACGGCCCAGTGGGTAGAGTCACCACCTCACAGCGCCAGAGATCCGGGTTCGATCCTGCATTGTAAAGGATGCTGTCTGTGTGGAGTTTGCACGCTCGACCTGTGACCGCGTGGGTTTCCTCCGGGTGCTCTGGTTTCCTCCCACATCCCAAAGACGTGCGGGTTTGTAGGTTAATTGGCTTCTGTAAATTGTCCCTAGTGTGTAGATAGTCGATGAGAACAATAGACAATAGACAATAGGTGCAGGAGTAGGCCATTCGGCCCTTCGAGCCAGCACCGCCATTCAATGTGATCATGGCTGATCATCCCCAATCAGTACCCCGTTCCTGCCTTCTCCCCATATCCCCTGACTCCGCTACCTTTAAGAGCCCCATCTAGCTCTCTCTTGAAAGCATCCAGAGAACCGGCCTCCACCGCCCTCTGAGGCAGAGAATTCCACAGACTCACAACTCTCTGTGAGAAAAAGTGTTTCCTCGTCTCCGTTCTAAATGGCCGACCCCTTATTCTTAAACTATGTGTGTGGCCCCTGGTTCTGGACTCCCCCAACATCGGGAACATGTTTCCTGTCTCTAGTGTGTCCAAGCCCTTAACAATCTTATATGATAGTAATAATTTATTTGTCATTCGAACATATAAGTATACATTTGAATGAAATGTCATTTGTCACGGGGCTGAGGTGGAAGGTGCTTAGTGGTTTATATTGATGTCAGGTGCGAGTGCATTGTGTGTGTGTGTGTTTTAGGTGAGGTGTCTGTGTGTGTCTGTTGGTGCTGGCGTTGATGCCCCAGTACTTCATACCGAACTGCAGAGGGGCAAAGAGTCCATGGGAGGGGGTGGGAGGAGTCCTTTACAATGCTGGAGGCTTGTCGGAGGCATCTTTTGTTGAAAGTGTCCACAAAATGGATGGGAGAGGCTTCCCCGATGATATTCTCCGAATATAAATGTGTGTATATGCTGAATATTATTGTGTGGAGTTTGCACGTTCTCCCCGTGACCCTCGTGGGTTTTCTCCGGGTGCTCCGGTTTCCTCCCACACTCCCAAAGACGTGCGGGTTTGTATGTTAATTGGCTTATGTAAATTGTCCCCAGTGCGTGTAGAATGGCGTTCAGGGCCTGTCCCAACGTGGGCGTCATATGCGCGTCAGGCAGATGGCACGCGAAGATTTTGCACATCCCAAAATCCTGGGGCGCCGCGAGCGACTGCGCGTCACTGCCTACGTCACCACGCACCATCACGTGTCGAGATGCGGAAATGATGTGGCGTAAATGACGCGCAAATGACGCCCGTGTGGGACAGGCCCTTCAAGGCCCCCGAGTGTGTGGGGAATCACTGGTCGGCGCGGACTCGCTGAGGCCGGCGTGGCCCGTTTCTGCGCTGTATCTCTCAGCTCCAAACTCCGCCATTCCACACTCTGCCTGCAGTTTGATGAGCAAACGGCCAGCGTCAGCGAAGCGAATAATCAGTGTCAGCGGTCGGTAACGCGGCCAGCTTGAGACTCACGAGCTTCTGTTCCTGTGGGGCAAACAGCCCACAGACAGGCAGAGGGATCTATCAGTTCCCTCCTCCATTCCCCATGTCCCGAACCAATTCTTATCCTTCAGGGCTTCCCGTCTGTCCCATCTAATATTCCAACCACATTACTGGTGGATTGACCTATGACACACGCTGTTAATATGTCAGCCTGCGTCCGGCAGGCATGAACGTTGAATTCTCCCAGTTTTGCTAGCCCTTGCTGTCTCCTCCCCTTCCTTAACCCTCGAGCTGTCTCCTCCCATCCCCCCCGCCCTCGGGCTCCTCCTCCTCCCTTTTTCCTTCCTTCTCCCCCCCCCCCCCCCCCACCCCCTATCAGTCTGAAGAAGGGTATCGGCCCGAAACGTCACCTATTTCCTTCGCTCCATAGATGCTGCTGCACCCGCTGAGTTTCTCCAGTATTTTTGTGTACCTTCGATTTTCCAGCATCTGCAGTTCCTTCTTGAACACTGTTAATATGTCAGTTGAGTTTATTGTCACGTGTACTGAGGTACAGTGAAAAGCTTTTGTTGCGTGGTAACCAGTCAGCGGAAAGACAATACATGATTACAATCGAGCCGTCCACAGTGTACAGATACAGGATAAGGGAATAACGTTTAGCGCAAGGTAAAGCCAGCAAAGTCCGATTAAAGATAGTCCGATAGTCACCAATGAGGTAGATAGTAGTTCAGCGCTGCTCTCTGGTTGTGGTAGGGTGGTTCAGCTGCCTGATAACAGCTGGGAAGAAACTGCCCCTGAATCTGGAGTAGGAAGACAAAAGTGCTGGAGAAACTCAGCGGGTGAGGCAGCATCTATGGAGCAAAGGAAATAGGCAACGTTTCGGGCCGAAACCCTTCTTCAGAATCATGGAGGTGTGCGTTTTCACACTTCTGTACCTCTTGCCGGATGGGAGAGGGGAGAAGAGGGAGTGGCCCGGGTGCGACTGGTCCTTGATTGTGCTGCTGGCCTTGCCGAGGCATCGTGAGGTGTGCAGCTCAGTTGAGTTTATTGTCACGTGTACCGAGGTACAGTGAAAAGCTTTTTGTTGCGCGCTAACCAGTCAGCGGAAAGACAATACATGATTACAATCGAGCCGTTCACAGTGTACAGATACTGGATAAAGGGAATAACGTTTAGTGCAAGGTGAAGCCAGCAAAGTCTGATCAAAGATAGTCCAAGGGTCATCAAAAAGTGGTAGATAGTACGAAGTACGATAGTATGAAGGGTTTCGGCCCGAAACGTCGCCTATTTCCTTCGCTCCATAGATGCTGCTGCACCCGCTGAGTTTCTCCAGCAATTTTGTGTACCTTCTGAGGTAGATAGTAGTTGGATTGTGTGGCCAGTTACCTCACTGTTGATTCACGCTAAACATGTGTGTAGGAAGGAACTGCAGATGCTGGAGTAACTCAGCGGGACAGGCAGCATCTCTGGAGAGAAGGAATGGGTGACGTTTCGGCTTCCGAAACGTCACCCATTCCTTCTCTCCAGAGATGCTGCCTGTCCCGCTGAGTTACTCCAGCACTTTGCGTCCATCCCTGCCATTCACAATGCCGCTCGTAGATGTAGCTCTGAGGGCTAACGGAATCAAGGAATATGGGGGAGAAGGCAGGAACGGGGTACTGATTGTGGATGATCAGCCGTGATCACATTGAATGGCGGCGCTGGCTCGAAGGGCCGAATGGCCAACTCCTGCAACTATTTTTCCATGTTGCTATGTATGTTCTCTCTCTAGGAACAGCTTTCCCAAAGTGAAACTGGTTTAGGGGGGGGGGGGGGGGGGGGGGGGGGGGGAGGCCTCTAGTTTTGACTTGGGCCTCCCATTCTCCCAAAGGGAATTCCTCCGATAGACATTCCCTCTCCCGACATCTGTTTATATCACGATCAAAAATGTTATTACTCGAGAACTGCTCCCTTTATTTTGCGTCCAAACGACGGGAGTCTTTGTTTAGTTTTCTGTCAGGCTCTTCTGGTGAAGTTGCAGAGGCCTGGCCTTAAGGCTCTCAGCAATCTGCCTGCCTTTGCCTCACTGGCCCAGGCGGTTGGCACACTGCCAGGAGGAGATGCATCAGCTTTTTTTTACACACAGCCCATGGTGGCCCAAGATTCGGACCTCGGCTTTTCACCCAGGGCCAACGCTGCACTGTATATTTCATAGACAATATACAATAGGTGCAGGAGTAGGCCATTCGGCCCTTCGAGCCAGCACCGCCATTCAATATGATCATGGCTGATCATCCAACTCAGTATCCCGTACCTGCCTTCTCTCCATACCCCCTGATCCCTTTAGCCACAAGGGCCACATCTAACTCCCTCTTAAATATAGCCAATGAACTGGCCTCGACTACCCTCTGTGGCAGAGAGTTCCAGAGATTCACCACTCTCTGTGTGAAAAAAGTTCTTGTCATCTCGGTTTTAAAGGATTTCCCCCTTATCCTTAAGCTGTGACCCCATGTCCTGGACTTCCCCAACATCGGGAGCAATCTTCCTGCATCTAGCCTGTCCAACCCCTTAAGAATTTTGTAAGTTTCTATAAGATCCCCTCTCAATCTCCTAAATTCTAGAGAGTATAAACCAAGTCTATCCAGTCTTTCTTCATAAGACAGTCCTGACATCCCAGGAATCAGTCTGGTGAACCTTCTCTGCTCTCCCTCTATGGCAATAATGTCCTTCCTCAGATTTGGATACCAAAACTGTACGCAATACTCCAGGTGTGGTCTCACCAAGACCCTGTACAACTGCAGTAGAACCCCCCTGCTCCTATACTCAAATCCTTTTGCTATGAAAGCTAACATACCATTCGCTTTCTTCACTGCCTGCTGCACCTGCATGCCTACTTTCAATGACTGGTGTACCATGACACCCAGGTCTCGCTGCATCTCCCCTTTTCCTAGTCGGCCACCATTTAGATAACATGGCTGATCTATCTTTCCCTCTCAACCCCATTCTCCTGCCTTCTCCCCATAACCCCTGACACCCGTACTAATCAAGAATCTATCCATCTCTGCCTTAGAAATACCATTGACGTGGCCTCCACAGCCGTCTGTGGCAATGAATCCCACAGATTCACCACCCTCTGACTAAAGAAATTCCTCCTCATCTCCTATCTAAAGGAACGTCCTTTAATTCTGAGGCTGTGCCCTCTGATCCTAGACTCTCCCACTAGTGGAAACATCCTCTCCACATCCACTCCATCCAGGCCTCCATTGTGGGATTGTTTAAACAGAATACCCAAGGCTTGGTTTAACACACGTCAGTGCGATAAGCCTTTGGAAGATTCACCACTGGCAACTTGCCTTTTTACAATCCTCGACTAAAACAAAGTGTAACTGTAATGTGCACTGCGCCATGGCACATTGTCAGGAAGGAACTGCAGATGCTGGTTTAAGCCGAAGACAGACACAAAAAGCTGGAGTAACTGTTCGATCTCGCCCTCTGCTTCAAGACCAAGGCCGTCTGTCGCCATCTGGTGGCAGAGCAGAGCCGTGATTGTAAATAAACCAACATGGACCAAGCGCACGTCATGCTCATAGGAGCAGAATTAGACCATTCGGCCCATCAAGTCTACTCCACCATTCAATGACGACTGATCTATCTCTCCCTCCAAACCCCATTCTCCTGCCTTCTCCCCATAACCCCTGACACCCGTTCTAATCAAGAATCTATCCATCTCTGCCTTAAAAAATGAGCATCTGTGGAGAACATGGATAGGTGACGTTTCACAGAGTGCTGGAGTAACTCAGCGGGTCAGGCAGCATCTGTGGAGAACATGGATAGGTGACGTTTCACAGAGTGCTGGAGTAACAGCGGGTCAGGCAGCATCTGTGGAGAACATGGATAGGTGACGTTTCACAGAGTGCTGTAGTAACTCAGCGGGTCAGGCAGCATCTGTGGAGAACATGGATAGGCGACGTTTCACAGAGTGCTGTAGTAACTCAGCGGGTCAGGCAGCATCTGTGGAGAACATGGATAGGTGACGTTTCACAGAGTGCTGTAGTAACTCAGCGGGCCAGGCAGCATCTGTGGAGAATGGGGATGGCTGACGTTTCCGGTCGGTCTGCAGAAGGGTCCCCGCCCGAATCATCGGCGACATGTGCTCCCCGGAGACTCCAGCACTTTGTGTCCTTTTTAGAAAAATTCAAACCAGGATGTCTGATTGTGTGGCACGGTGGCGCAGCGGGTAGTGTCGCTGCCTCACAGCGCCAGAGACCCGGGTTCAATCCTGACTACGGGTGCTGTCTGTACGGAGTTTGTACGTTCTCCCCGTGACCTGCGTGGGTTTTCTCCGGGTGCTCCGGTTTCCTCCCACACTCCAAAGAAGTACAGGTTTGTAGGTTAATTGGCTTTGGTGAAAATAAGCGAGTTCGGTAT
This sequence comes from Amblyraja radiata, assembly GCF_010909765.2. Lineage (NCBI taxonomy): Eukaryota > Metazoa > Chordata > Chondrichthyes > Rajiformes > Rajidae > Amblyraja > Amblyraja radiata. Next base: position 38,975 of record NW_022630898.1, read on the forward strand.
TCCGAAAAACGCAAGGAATCATGGGATTTGTCAAAGGTCACTCGCTATAAAGAAGAATCGAACGGAGTGCTATAGATACAGTGAGTGTAGTTTGGGTCAGATTTTTTTTGTCTTTTTTCAAGCTTGTAGTTGTCAGGGGGCAGATAGAGGGGAGTTGCTGCCTCACAGCACCAGAGACCCAGGTTCAATCCTGACTACGGGTGCTGTCTGTACGGAGTTTGTACGTTCTCCCTGTGACCCATGTGGGTTTTCTCCGGGTGCTCTGGTTTTCATCCCACACTCTAAAGACGCACGATTTGCAGGTTGATTGACATCGGTAATAAGGTCAATCGTCCTAGAGTGTCGACTAGTGCTAGTGTACGGGGTGGACAAAATGCTGGAGGAACTCAGCGGGTGAGGCATTTTTGTCTCACCTTCGATTTTTCCAGCATTTTTGTCCACCTTCGATTTTTCCAGCATCTGCAGTTCCTTCTTACACAACTAGTGTACGGGGTGATCGTTGGCTGGCATGGACTTGGTGGGTCAAAGGGCCTGTTTCCACACTGTATCTCTTAAAGTAAAGTCTAAAAAAAAATGAAGTCCTAACTAACTCCAGAATCAGATATGTAAATGCGATCAAAGACCTTGCACGCTGCTGGTGCAGTCACAAGGGTCCCAGCTTAGTTTAGTTTCAGTTGAGTTTATTGTCCCGTGTACCGAGGTACAGTGAAAAGCTTTTGTTGCATGCTAACCAGTCAGCAGAAAGACAACACATGATTACAATCGAGCCGTCCACAGTGTACAGATACAGGATAAAGGGAATAACTTTTAGTGCTGGATAAAGTCCAGCAAAGTTCATAAGGTCATGTGATAGGAGCAGAATTAGGCCATTCAGCCCATCGAGTCTACTCCGCCATTCAATCATGGCTGATCTATCTCTCCCAGCCCCATTCTCCTTTCTTATCCCCATTACCCCTGACATCCGCACTCTGTGTGCTTGCAGAGTCGTACTCGGTGCGTTGCAGCGATGGCAGCATCTCCACCTCGGTGGCCTCCGCGCAGCCCCAGCCGTCGACCAGCTCGGCGCCCAGCTCGCCGGGCTCCAAGCGCTCGGTCAGCACGCTGAAGAAGTGGTTGACCAGCCCGGTGCGCAAGCTGAGCGGCGGCGGAGGCGGCGGCGGCACCAACCGGCGCGTGAAGAAGCTGGAGTGCAAGGCCAAGAAAGAGGAGCGTCGGAGGAGCGCGGACAGCCAACGCAGGAGCATCGACCTAGGCATCGTCAACAGGGGCAGCGATGTCCACGACGTGGTGAGTGCCCACCAACCCGCACACTAACACCATCCCACCAACCCGCACACTAACATCCTACACACACTAGCACAATCTACACTTACACCAAGCCAATGAACCTACTAACCTGCACGTCTTTGGAGTGTGGGGGAAACTGAAGATCTCGGCCAAAACCCACGCGGAGAACGTGCAAACTCCGCAAGGAACCAAGTCGCATATTTACGATTCTGATGACAGACGGAGATGCACGAGTCTCCCGAACAAAGTTTAATTCAGTTTAGTTTTAGAGACACAGCGCGGAAACAGGCCCTACGGGTCCGCGCCGACCAGCGATCGCCGCACACTCACACCATCCCACACACACACACTAGGGACAATTTTACACTTACACCAAGTCAATTAGCCTACAAACCTGCACGTCTTTGGAGTGTGGGAGGAAACTGAAGATGCTGTAGAAAACCCACGCGGGTCACAGGGAGAACGTGCAAACTCCGTACAGACAGCGCCCGTGGTCAGGATGGAACCCGGGTCTCTGGCGCTGTGAGGCGGCAACTCTACCGCTGCGTGCAACGCCATCCGTGCAGCCCTTTCGTTCCTACTTGTGCAACAACTTACGTCCCACTTGTAAATGGAACAGGAGGGGTGGCACAGCGGGCACAGCCGCTGCCTCACAGCACCAGAGACCCGGGTTCGATCCCGGCCACGGGCGCTGCCTGTACGAAGTTTGTACTGTACGTTCTCCCCGTGACCCGCGTGGGTTTTCTCCGAGATCTTCGGTTTCCTCCCAGGCTCCAAAGACGCGCAGCTCAGTGGGTCAATTGGCTTGGTGTAAAATGTAAAAATTGTCCCTGGTGTGTGTGTGTGTGTGTGTAGGATAGTGTTAGTGTGCGGGGATCGCTGGTCGGCGCGGACACGGTGGGCCGAAGGGCCTGTTTCTGCGCTGTACCTCCAGACTAAACTTTGTTAGGGAGACTCGCGATCAGAATCGCGAATAGACGGCTTGGTTCTGTGTTCATCGTGCGGGACCCACCAGCCATCAGGTTAACAATAAACTCGAAGGTTAAGTTAGGGTCAATCGAGCATCGTGTATTACAACATCAGAACTCAGTGCCTGAAAAACCTGCACTGTAAAATCCAGTAACACTGCCTGTTTGAAGGACGACTTGTTCCGTAGATATGAACTAGTCAGTGTAACCCATCAGTAGGTTAGACAAAAGTGCTGGAGAAACTCAGCGGGTGCAGCAGCATCTATGGAGCGAAGGAAATAGGCAACGTTTCGGGACGAAACCCTTCCGGGTTTCGGCCCGAAACGTTGCCTATTTCCTTCAGGGTTTCGTCGCGAAACGTTGCCTATTTCCTTCGCTCCATAGATGCTGCTGCACCCGCTGAGTTTCTCCAGCACTTTTGTCTACCTTCGATTTTCCAGCATCTGCAGTTCCTTCTTCAACCCATCAGTACTTTTCTCCACATTAAAACCCCATTCACTTATTCTCATTCCACCTCCATATCTTTACTTTAAACGTTAGACTGTAGAGATACAGCGCGGAAACAGGCCCACAGATTCACCACCCTCTGACTAAAAAAATTTCCTTCCTAAAGGTATACGTCCTATCATTCTGAGGCTGTGACCTCTGGTCCGAGACTCTCCCACTAGTGGAAACATCCTCTCCACAGCCGCTCTATCCGGGCCTTTCACTGTTCGGTAACGTTTCAATGAGGTCCGTCTAAACTCCAGCGAGCACAGGCCCAGTGCCGTCAAACGCTCATCGTACGTTAACAATAGACATTAGACAATAGGTGCAGGAGTAGAGGCCATTTGGCCCTTCGAGCCAGCACCGCCATTCAATGTGATCATTCATGGCTGATCATCCCCAATCAGTACCCCGTTCCTGCCTTCCCCCCCATATCCCCTGACTCTGCTATCTTTAAGAGCCCTCTCTCTTGAAAGCATCCAGAGAACCGGCCTTCCACCGCCCTCTGAGGCAGAGAATTCCACAGACTCGCCACTCTCTGTGAGAAAAAGTGTTTCCTCGTCTCCGTTCGAAATGGCCGACCCCTTATTCTTAACCCACTGGGATTGTTCTCGTAAACCTCCTCTGAGCCCTCTCCAGAGCCGGCATGCATCCCTCCTCAGACATGCGGCCCAGAACTGCTCTCGACATGTCGTGAGCAGTTCTGGGCCCCATGTCTGAGGAGGGATGTGTGTCGGGTCTGGATAGGGCCTAGAGGGTTCGATGAGCAATAACACACAGCCTTGTCGAACCGCAGAAATCCGCCCCCCCCCCTCACCACAGAGGCAATCGGACTTCTTTGTTGTTCCTGACAGAAGGACCGGAAGGATGGACCACCAAGCCCCCAGGAGTGCGGAGAAGAACGGATAACAGAAGTCATTCCGGAGGCATTATCTTCATTCCACCCAGACGCCCCAAAGATGGAGGCAGAAAAACAGGATTCCGCAGTAAGTCCATTCATCATCTCATAAATTCATCTTCGTACGTGAACAGGGTTGTCGGTTGTTTAAGAAGGAACTGCAGATGCTGGAAAATCGAAGGTAGACAAAAGTGCTGGAGAAACTCAGCGGGTGCAACAGCATCTATGGAGCGAAGGAAATAGGCAACGTTTCGGGCCGAAACCCTTCTTCAGACTGATGTTGGTTAATTGGCTTAGTACAATCATAGATTGTCCCCTCGCGTGTGCAGGATGGTGTTAAGAGCCCCGTCCCACTTACGTGTCCTCGGCGCGCAAATTACGCGACCTCATGGTCGCGTTGAGGCGCACGGGCACCGTGTGGCCGCGCGGGGGCCGGTCCCACTTAGAAGGGCGGAGGTGTTATGGAGTTGTGCGCCACATCGCGCGGGGCTCCGAAATTTTTGTAGCGAACAAAATCTTCGCGCGCCAGCGGCCTGTCGCGTAACTGACGGCCAAAGTGGGACAGGCCCAAGACCCTGGCGCGACGCAACGTCTCACCTCCAACAGCAGCAGAAGCAGGCAAACGATCGCCGAGCTCGGCCTGGGGCTCACGGCCGTTGCGGTCCGGATCCGCCCCCACTTCTACTCCCAGAGCGGGGCCAAGAAAATTGAAGATAGACACAAAATGCTGGAGTAACTCAGCGGGACCGGCAGCATCTCTGGAGAGAAGGAATGGATGACGTTTCGGGTCAAGACCCTTCTTTTCAGACTGAAGAAGAGTCTCGACACGAAACGTCACCCATTGCTTCTCTCCAGAGATGCTGCCGGTCCCACTGAGTTACTCCAGCTTTGTGTCCATCTTCAAATGACGTCACACGCTCCAGATGGCTGTGCGGACGCATGTAATCACGCCTAACCTTCATAGAAACATAGACAATAGGTGTAGGTGGAGGCTATTCGGCCCTTCGAGCCTGCACCGCCATTCAATATGATCATGGCTGATCATCCAACTCAGTATCCTGTACCTGCCTTCTCTCCATACCCCCTGATCCCTTTAGCCACAAGGGCCACATCTAACTCCCTCTTAAATATAGCCAATGAACTGTGGCCTCAACTACCTTCTGTGGCAGAGAATTCCACAGATTCACCACTCTCTGTGTGAAAAATGTTTTTCACATCTCGGTCCTAAAGGATTTCCCCTTTATCCTTAAACTGTGACCCCTTGTCCTGGACTTCCCCAACATCGGGAACAATGGGAACAATCTTCGCGGGACCGTCGCGGCTCAAGGACACGTAGGTGGGACAGGCCCTTCAGTGTGCGGGTTTCGCTGGTCGGCGCCGACTCGGTGGGCCGAAGGGCCTGTTTCCGCGCTGTATCTCTATACAAAGCAAAGCTAAACAAAACTAAAAGCTCGCTGTGTGGGGAAGAAAAGTTTGATGTGTTGGTTTTAATCATAGACGCCAAACGCCGGAGTAACTCAGCGGGACAGGCAGCATCTCTGGAGAGAGGGAATGGGTGATGTTTCGGGTCAACACCCGTCTTCAGACGTAAGCGAAAAGTTCAGTCGATTCAAGGCCAGGGAGACCTGCAGGGAGAACTTCATTAAAAGCAACTCCCGCTGTTCTGTCCCCCTCGGCTACAAATGTCACATTTTTCAAGCTGACCTTTCAATGAGCAATAAAAGCACAGTCATTGAAACTTAGCAAAAACGCCAGCTTCACGTGGTCTCAATGACCGACGGGGCCACGGGCGAGGTGCTGCTGCTGCACTCCACGGGCTGCACTACGTCGGGATGGGTGAAGCAGGGCCGGACGACCAGACAGACCCCTCGACCCGAGTAGCAGCCGTCAAATACGGGACAAGAGCGGTCCCGTACGGGACAAACCAATTTAGCCCAAAATATGGGGTGTCCCGGCTAATACGGGACAGTTGGCAACCCTAGGTAAATCCCTGTCCCTGGCGATCTTGCAGTGGGCAGGGGGATGAGAGGATTGAGTTAAGCGCCCAGCTGGTTTTGCACATGCTTCAGATTAGGAGATTAAGAGGTGATGGAAAGGATTTCATGCAGGGAAGCTTGCCCCTGTAAATGTGATTGTGTTGCACTGTTTATTTCTCAGCTCTCATGGTGGAGAGCGACATTTTGCCCAGTGATACTGAATGGCGGCCATTAGACAATAGACAATAGGTGCAGGAGGAGGCCATTCGGCCCTTCGAGCCAGCACCGCCATTCAATGTGATCATGGCTGATCATCCAACTCAGTATCCTGTACCTGCCTTCTCCCCATATCCCCTAACTACGCTATCTTTAAGAGCCCTATCTAGCTCTCTCTTGAAAGCATCCA
>NW_022630899.1:0-44936 GCF_010909765.2 Amblyraja radiata
TGTCCTTAGTGTGTAGGATAGTGGTGACTTATGGGGGGAGTGCAGGGAGTGCAGAGAAGGTTCACCAGACTGATTCCTGGGATGTCAGGACTGTCTTATGAAGAAAGACTGGATAGACTTAGTTTATACTCTCTAGAATTTAGGAGATTGAGAGGGTATCTTATAGAAACTTACAAAATTCTTAAGGGGTTGGACAGGCTAGATGCAGGAAGATTGCTCCCGATGTTGGGGAAGTCCAGGACAAGGGGTCACAGCTTAAGGATAAGGGGGAAATCCTTTAAAACCGAGATGAGAAGAACTTTTTTCACACAGAGAGTGGTGAATCTCTGGAACTCTCTGCCACAGAGGGTAGTCGAGGCCAGTTCATTGGCTATATTTAAGAGGGAGTTAGATGTGGCCCTTGTGGCTAAGGGGATCAGAAGGTATGGAGAGAAGGCAGGTACGGGATACTGAATTGGATGATCAGCCATTATCATATTGAATGGCGGTGCAGGCTCGAAGGGCCGAATGGCCTACTCCTGCACCTAATTTCTATGTTTCTATGGGGATCACTGGTCGGCATGGACTCGGTGGGCCAAAGGGCCTGTTTCTGTGCTGTATCTCTGAAGTAAACTAATCTAAAAGCTTTTCACTGTACCTCAGTACACGTGACAATAAACTAAACTCAAATAATCAAACTGAAGATGGGGCGACAGGGGTGAGACCACAGAGCAGGCCTGCTGGTTCTGGTTACTGGACTGTGTGTTTCTTCTCTCCAGAGATGCTGCCTGACCCGCGGGGTTACTCCAGCATTATCTTCGGTGTAAACCAGCATCTGCAGTTCCTTCCTGCCAAGGACAGTGTGTGTTGTGTCTTTGCCTGACCCACCGAGTTACCGCAGCACTTTAGTTTAGAGATACAGTGCGGAAACAGGCCCTTCGGCCCAATGAGTCCGCACTAACAAACAAACCTGCACGTCTTTGGAGTGAGGAAGGAAACCAAAGGTCTGGGAGAAAACCCATGAGGTCACGGGGAGAACGTGCAAACTCCGTACAGACAGCACCCGCAGCCCGGTTCGAACCCGGGTCACGTTTACTTTAACCACTGTGCCACCATACCGCCCGTGTTGGAGTAACTCAGCATCTCTGGAGAAAAGGAATAGGTGACGTTTCGGGTCGGGACCCTTGTTCAGATGCATTTTGTCTTCTTTCAAATATTCGCTGTTTCTACCCGGGTCTCTGGTGCTGTGAGGCAGCAACTCTATCACTGCGCCACCGTGCTACTCCTAACACCACTATGATCACCCCTCATTTTCCTGCGCTTCAAGGAATAAACTAGCCCGCCCAATGTCTCCTCCGAGCTCAGGTCTTTCAGCCAACATATCTTAAGAATAAGGGGTAAGCCATTTAGAACGGAGATGAGGAAACACTTTTTCACCCTGAGAGTTGTGAGTGTGGAATTCTCTGCCTCAGAGGGCGGTGGAGGCCGGTTCTCTGGATGCTTTCAGGAGAGAGTTAGGTCAAGCTCTTCAAGATAGCGGAGTCAAGGGATACGGGGAGAAGGCAGGAACGGGGTACTGATTGTGGATGATCAGCCATGATCACAGTGAATGGCGGTGCTGGCTCGAAGGGCCGAATGGCCTACTCCTGCACCTATTGTCTATTGTCTAACAGGACTGTGTGTTTTGTATTTGACTCGCTGAGTTACGCTAGTGTCTTGTGTCATTCCGCAAGTTTGATTTGGGAACAGCTCCATCCAAGACCGCAAGAAATTGCGGCGAATTGCGGATGTAGCCTAGACCATCACACAAACCAACCTCCCTTCCATTGACTCCATCTATACCTCGTGCTGCCTCGGCAAGGCCAGCAGCGTAACCAAGGACCAGTCGCACCCCCGGTCACACCCTCTTCTCCCCTCTCCCATCGGGCAAGAGGTACAGAAGTGGGAAAACGCACACCTCCAGATTCAGGGACAGTTTCTTCCCGGCTGTTATCAGGCAACTGAATCATCCCACCACAACCAGGGTGGCACGATGGTGCAGCGGTAGAGTTTCGGCCTTACAGCGCTTGCAGCGCCGGAGAGCCGGGTTCAATCCCGACTACGGATGCTGTCTATGTAGTTTATACGTTCTCCGCATGACCAGTCTGTGATTTCTCTGAGATCTTCGGTATCCTCCCACACTCCAAAGACGTGCGGTGTGTTGGTAAATTGGTTTGGTAAATGTAGAAATTGTCCCTTGAGTGTGTAGGATAGTGTTAATGTGCGGGGATCGCTGTTCGGCGCGAACCGGGTGGGATGAAATGTCTGTTTCCGCGCTGTATCTCTAAACTAAACTAAAGTAAACCAGAGATCAGTGCTGAGCTACTATCTAACTCATTGGTGACCCTCGGACTATCCTTGATCGGACTTTGCTGGCTTTATCTTGCACTAATAAGTTATTCCCTTATCGTGTATCTGTACACTGTAAATGGCTCGATTGTAATCATGTATTGGTCTTTCCGCTGACTGGATAGCACGAAACAAAAGCTTTTCACTGTACCTCGGTACACATGACAATAAACTAAACTGGTACAGACACCACAAAGCTAATTTTACTTTGGAGTCACGTGAGTGACTACGTGAAGAACCCGTCCAGCACGCATGCGCGACATGAGCGTTCACGCAGATGCAACAGCGACGAACGGGAGTACAGGCGCTCCCGCTACAAGCCTGAAGGAACGGACCATTAGGTAAGTACTTACTCACAGGTTCGAATTCACTACTTTGCTCCTCTTTGTTGCTCCAGGGGGAACTGGAGACAGCAAAGCAGAACAGAGGGAAGCGGCCCCCGTTCGACTCCAGGGAAGGAGCGTTCCGTACAGTGGAGGGGGGAGAGGCGGCACCTGGACCGCACACGCTGCGGTCCACAGTCAGGGTACTGAGCCGATGCCCAGTCCGCTAACAGCTGTCTGACCAACGGCAGCGGACTGGAGGGAAACTCAAAAACCGGCCGGTAATCCCTGCATACTCCCGACAAGGAGGCTCGCCGCCCGAGAACCGCAGAAATGCCGCCCGAGAACGGCAGGCAGCCTCTAGCAGCAAAGCCAGCAACCAAACCTTGGGCTGGAGACAGACACGGCAGATGGAATCGAGAGTAAGTAAGTGTCTGTTCTCCAAGCCTAGAGTAAGGTCATGGAGCCAAAAACTCCAGCGAGACTTGCCTCGGGAGCCAGGGGCAAGCTCGCCAAGGGAGCATAACACTCCCGCTCCAGTGCACTAACAGCACTGGCCATCTCCCTTATCGAGGGATCGATGGCGACCAGGGCTGGGCTGGTCAAGAAGGGGGGTCACTGGCTGAACAACATCGGGAGTATGCTTGAGGTACAGGATCAGGAAGAGCTGCTGGGTGTGGCCGCTATGTGGCTCCACCACTAGCGAGATGGCTTTTCAGTCTCAACTGACGGCCAGCTTACTACCTGTTCTTTTCAAAAAACCTCTCCAAGACAGGTAGTCATGAGGCGTTAGATTTCATCACGCCTCCCCTAAATTGCATTTACTCAAAGTGCCCACCATTATTGGGGGGGTACATTGAGCATAGCTTTTTAAAAAACCCAAATATCTTAAATTGCATTTGATACCCCTGACGTCGGCTATCATTTTCGCATGCTCATTCCAGAGGGGCAGGGTAGTATGGCAAAACACCTGACCCTACTGTTCACAGTATGCTCCGCAACTTCTCGAAGGAAGTTATAAAACCTGCCCTCAACCTAAAAAATTCACAGGACTGTGAGAACGCCGACCTCACAACCACAGATTCTGCTATCTGGCTAAGTTACCAAACCAAGCCTAAGAAACTGGACGAAGTATCCAAAATATTCGGCATCAAGAGGGCAGGGCCTGGAATGAGCACCACACAAAACCAGACAGCAGTACCTCCACGCGTCCACCAGTAGGCGTCTACTTAATGGTACTGGTGAAAGCTCGGGGCCCGCATGCCAACCCCCGTAAGCCCTTTCAGGCCAGGGTCCAGAGCGGGCCCCATGGAAAATGCGCCACCCCCCAACAACACCATCCCTACAGACAAGGAACCAGAAATCGAAGAAATGAACACACCACTAAACAACAGTGAAGACAGATAAGTATGGTTCCTACCATCACATAAAAGGTGAAGGGTTTGTACTAACAGGGGGGGGGGGGGGAATCACACCTGGGTTGGGAACATGAAGAACTATCACACTTGGTAGTTATATACCAATAGTATTCAAGGATAAAAATTGAATAAAGAAACCCATCACTTCTCGGCCTTTTGGCTAAGATCAAGTATAGTATCTGTTCTTAGTTTAATATCTGATACGTCCCTTATCTAGGGACCATTTATTACCAGTTCAGCATGCACCCTCCCACTAAAAAAGAACATGAGGGACTAGCTAACTGGAGAAGATATACAAGGGGTCATAAAGAAGCCTAATATGAACCTTTGGTACCAAAAAACCCAAAGATGGTGAATGTCGTACCATCATTGACTTACCACTTGAGTATTTTCACCAGGTTACACACTTATGGAAAATTGTAACTGCTAACCATGGATTTCCTAGGATACTTTATGGTAGACATCAACTTAAAAGATGCATACTATTCAGTACCCATTCATAAAATTTCGGAGATACCAATTTACCTGGATGGGGTAACTATGGCAGTATAAATTTATTGATAATGGCTAAAATGAGCCAAAACTGTTCCCAGATATTCAAACCAGCCCTGACACTATTAAGGAACATATCGTCATGGCATGTCTCTATGATATTAACGACAGACAAATCCATGGGAATAGCTAATCAGCAGCATTAGCTACTAAAACTTATTTAGCCTGAGCCTGTCATACAATCCAGATAGATCTACGTTGACACCATCCACAACTATTGACTATCTGGTATTCAATTAACTCTATCCACTCATCTATAACATTGCCATAAGGAGAGTCAGCGTATGACACAACCTGTAACAATTAATGGCAACAATCAACCAACCATTCAACAAAGTGGCAAGAGTAATTGGGAGTTAGTAGCAGCATTACCAGCTACTTAACTTGAACCTCTCCATTAGAGCTAAGGTGCTAGTGTTTAAACTAAATACCCATACCCAGAACATGGTGGCAAATGGGCTAATCTGGAGTCGTCATCACTATAGACACTGGGCGTAAAACCTAGTTGGAAATATTGAGTACGTTCTATTGGTAAAAGCATATTATTCAGTAGTGCACCATTTTGCATGTTCATTTATCAATTAACAACATCACAGTGGTGGCATATACCAACCACTTGGGCAGAATAAAATCGATATCATTTGACAATTTATTTAACAATTGGTAACCGTATGTCGTCAAACATATTCGACCATCAGCAAACTTACCTACCAGGTGAGCTAAATACTGTAAACAGACATATTAAACCAAAGTATTTGCTGAAATTACAAAGCAATATGGAACACCAGATATCGATTTCCCTGTATTTCAATTGAATCACCACGTACCGATGTATGTCGCATGAAACCAAACTTTGAGGCAGCGGCAATGGATTCATTCCCGCTGAACTGGGGGGGGGGGGGGGGGGGAATCTAATCTCTATGTTCTCCCCCTTTTTTCCTACCTCATCAGTCAGGTACTACGGCCTCATCAGTCGGGTACTACGTAAACCCACAGTCATGGTTCCCAGTGGTCCTCGACAATGTCATCAAAACCCTAATGATTTCCCAATAGCCCAGACTTATCAACTCACCCAGTTTCAGGCATAAGCCACCCATGCCACGATAAATTAAACTACTGGGTTGCAGATTTGAAAAGACCATTACTGGGCCTGGGTTGCAGAATTGGGAAGACCACTGCTGGGCCTGGGTTGCAGAATTGGGAAGACCACTGCATGGCCTGGATTGTCAGACAGCACTATCGACACGATGACAGCATCCCATTGCATATCCACTAGGGAACATACTTGGCGAACATCAAGAAGTGGGAAGATACTATTCAAATACAAGAACTACATATTCAACTACAACAAAACCTGTACTGGAGTTCCTGGCAGGTCTTCACCACAATGAAGGACTCAGCTACTGTGCCATCAACACAGCCAGAAGTGCTCTGTCAGCCTACGTAACTCGGGCACCAGGACAACAGGCCAGAGGGTGCCACCCGCTGGTGATCAAATTCAGGAGAGGTATATTCAACTCTAATCCCCCAGACCCAGGTACACCCAAATCTGGGATGTCAGTGTGGACCTGACTTACCTTAGGGGATGGTCATCAGCCAGGTCCCTCACCCTGGAACAGCCCACCCTGAAGACGGTCATGCTGATGGCCTTGTCTCAGCACAAAGAGTCCAGTTCCTCCATCTACTACGATTGGACAATATGGTTTACTAGACCATGTTACATTTACCATTTAGGGGCTGGTCAGAGCAGACCAGGAACATCAGGTCTAGTCATGGAATTCCGGGCATACCCACCTGAACCACGGTTATGTGTCATGAACCACTTATTGAACTACATCGACACAATAAGTAATCCTCGAGGGAGAGAAAAAGCCTTATGGGTCAGCCACAAGAAACCTCATGGTCGGGTGACGAGCCAAACTATCTCAAGTGGCTCAAGCAGGTACTGGGAGTTGCTGGAGTACATACTAACGTGTATAAATCTTACGCCACCAGGGCAGCATCCACATCAGTGACTAAGAGGATGGACGTGCCTATCGACCACATCCTGGCTACAGCGGGGTGGTCCAGGGGGTATACGTTCCAAACTTTTATAACAAGCCGCTGGCAGAACCTGTATCGTTTGCAGAAAAAGTATTAGAATCTGCAAAAAATATATAATTTAAGCCCGGGGGGAGCATTTTGGTCTTGTTATTGTTAATAACACCATTATTGTTTTACAAACAGATTCATGGTTGATTACGATAACATACTTCCTCCCTCGAATTACTTCGGCAGCGAGTGAAGTATGAACTGTTACACGGTTTGAAATCACAGAGCTTTAAAATCTTCACGTAGTCACTCACGTGACTCCGAAGTAAAATAGTAAGATTAAACGAGAACTTACCAGTTTGAAGTTTGATCTGTATTTTATGAGGAGTTACGATGAGGGATTACGTGCCCTCCGCTCCCACCCTCAATTATAGAGATCAACTGGTAACTTAGTTCTCCTTGTCTTTACTACGTTTATTCAATTATTGTGTTGTTTCTGTGATTCCACACCGCTGCTTTGAAGTATGTCGCGCATGCGTGCTGGACGGGTTCTTCACGTAATCCCTCATCGTAACTCCTCATAAAATACAGATCAAACTTCAAACTGGTAAGCTCTCGTTTAATCTTACTATTATCTGTATCTGTAACTAAACTCAAACATTCAAACTGAAGAGGGAGTGACCGGGGTGAGACCATAGCTCAGGCCTAGCTACAGGATTGTGTGTCCCTGCTCTCCAGAGATGCTGCCTGTCCCGCGGAGTTATTTTGTTTCTATCTTCGGTGTAAACCAGCATCTGCAGTTCCTTCCTGCATAGGACTGTGTGTGTTATGTCTTTGCCTGACCCACCTAGTGTCCATCCTTGATATTTGCTTGTGTCTCATGCCCCTGAAGGCCCGGCTCACCCGCTGTGGATCCAGGACACGCCAGAACCCGCCTGGAGGGCCGGTGAGCGGACCGGCTGCGTGAGAGAGGGAGCGCACGGCCTCGACGGAGGGAGTGGGCCGCTGGAGGCCCTGCAGCAGCCTGGGGCCCGGCTGGACGCGGCCTACAGCGGTGGAGCAGCGGCAGAGGACACCACGGCTACCCTTGGCCAGGCCGACCCTTCAACGTCGCCATGACAACGGGCCTTCACAGTCAGGCCAAGAACCCTGCACTTACAACAACTGGGACTTAAAAATGGCACCAAACTGACAACTCTGTATCCTGTCTCAGTGTACTGCTGATCTACACTTGTACTGTGTCTGAGATGCTGGAATAATATGTTTATAAGTGCTTATGTATTGTGATACCTGTACTGAACTGTATACAAAAAGTGAATTTCACTCGGTTCATGTGAGAAATAAAGTACCATACCATCCCATTTGTCACTTTAATTTCATGTTTCATGTATTTTGTGTTTTTATGACTGATGGCAGATCAAATTTCCCTCCTGGGATAAATAAAATTCTATCGTATCGTATTGTACTTAGAGTACTATCTCTCCCTCTGCAACACAGCAAACAGCCTGACCAATACTTGCTTTCAGCAGTGGAGGTCGATCATTAATTATCATTTAATTCCAACTCCCTGGGTGCAATTGGGAGGCTTCATTTGCAATCTGCTTCAGAGAGCTTGGCGTTGCAGTCAGCAGCGGTTAGTTGGGCTGGAGCGGTGAATGATGCAGAGGGCACTTGCAATCGCTGACTCAAGGTCCTTGCACTCCTGCAGACCACAGGGTTTAACCCTGGGTCGACTCTTGCTTTCCAACTACTCCCATGAATTAAATATGAACCAACATCATACACAAAGTACAGCCGCTGCCTCACAGCGCCAGAGACCCTGACTACGGGCGCTGTCCGTACAGAGTTTGTACGTTCTCCCCGTCACCTGCGAGGGTTTTCTCCGGGTGCTCCAGTTTCCTCCCACACTCCAAAGACGGACAGGTTTGTACGTTAATTTGCTGGGGTAAAATTGTAAATTGTCCCTAATCTGCGTAAGACAATGCTAGAGTACGGGGATCACTGGTTGGCGTGGACTCGGCGGGCCGAAGGGCCTGTTTCCCCACGGTATCTGTAAACTAAACCAAACTAGTTGCTGGAAGCTGAATATAGGTTAGTTTAGAGATACAACGCAGAAACAGGCACTTCAGGCCCCCTAGTCCGCGCCGACCAGCGACCACCTAGTACACTAGGGACAATTTACAATTTTTACCTACATTTAGAGCATTGTGTTCAGTTCTGCTATAGGAAAGATGTTGTCAAGCTGGAAAGGGTGCCGGGAAGATTTACGAGGATGTAAGGAGAACAAGTTAGGGTTTTATTCTTTGGAGCGCAGAAGGTTAAGGGGGGACTTAAGGGGGGACTTGATAGAGGTTTTTAAAATGATGAGAGGGATAGACAGAGTTGACGTGGAAAAGCTTTTCCCACTGAGAGTAGGGAAGATTCAAACAAGGGGACATGACTTGAGAATTAAGGGACAGAAGTTTAGGGGTAACATGAGGGGGAACTTCTTTACTCAGAGAGTGGTGGCTGTGTGGAATGAGCTTCCAGTGAAGGTGGTGGAGGCAGGTTCGTTTTTATCATTTAAAAATAAATTGGATAGTTATATGGATGGGAAAGGAATGGAGGGTTATGGTCTGAGCGCAGGTATATGGGACTAGGGGAGATTATGTGCTCGGCACGGACTAGAAGGGTCGAGATGGCCTGTTTCCGTGCTGTAATTGTTATATGGTTATATGGTTATATGATGTTGCCAGGACTCGAGGGCCTGAGCTACAGGGAGAGGTTGAGCAGGCTAGGACTCTATTCCATGGAGCGCAGGAGGATGAGGGGTGATCTTATCGAGGTGTACAAAATCGTGAGAGGAATAGATCGGGCAAAAGAAAAAGAGTATTTTGCCCAGAGTAAGGGAATCGAGGACCAGAGGACATAGGTTTAAGGTGAGGGGGGAAAGATTTAATAGGAACCTGAGGGGTAACTTTTCCACACAAAGGGTGGTGGGTGTATGGAACAAGCTGCCGGGGGAGGTAGTTGAGGCAGGGACTATTGCAGCATTTAAGAAATATTTAGACAGGTACATGGATAGGACAGGTTTGGAGGGATATGGGCCAAACGCAGGTAGGTGGGACTAGTGTAGATGTTGGTCGGCGTGGGCTAGTTGGGCCGATGGGCCAGTTTCGCTCTATGACTGCATACCATCTGCTGCCAAAAATAATGCTTGAAACTTCTGCAGTGGCTAAAGCTGATGCCAAGGATTCTGGTGTTTGATATAATATTTATGCTGTGCTCAATCAATAGCCGCAAGAACTGATCTTGCCAAATTCTAAGCCACTAAATTCTCTAGTGATTTCTCCTGGAGTGCAGGTCATCGATTCCCCTACTCTGGGCTAGAGACTGTGCATCTACCCGATCTATTCCTCTCATGATTGTATACACCTCTACAAGACAGTTATTGTATATGGATAGGACAGGTTTAGAGGGATATGGGCTAATTGTAGGCAGGTGGGACTAGTGCAGATGGGGCGTGTTGGTCGGTGTGGGCAAGTTGGGCCAAAGGGCCTGTTTCCACGCTGTATGACTCTGATGAAATCTGGTGAAGGCCTGGAAGGCTTTTCCAGGGGTGTTGGTGGAGGCAGATGCGATAGTGGATTTGAAGCGGCTTTTAGATGGAAGTCTAATGTTTTTTATGGAAGAGGTACAAGGAAGTGCAAGGTATAGTGGAATATGGATCACGTACAGGCAGATGAGATTGATCAGTTTAACAGCAAATATATAGAAACATTTAGAAAATAGGTGCAGGAGGAGGCCATTCGGCCCTTCGAGCCAGCACCGCCATTCATTGTGATCATGGCTGATCGTCCCCTATCAATAACCCGTGCCTGCCTTCTTCCCATATCCCTTGACTCCACTAGCCCCCTAGAGCTCTATCTAACTCTCTCTTAAATCCATCCAGTGACTTGGCCTCCACTGCCCTCTGTGGCAGGGAAATCTATACATTCACAACTCTGGGTGAAAACGTTTTTTCTCACCTCAGTCTTAAATGACCTCCCCTTTATTCTAAGACTGTGGCCCCTGGTTCTGGACTCGCCCAACATTGGGAACATTTTTCCTGCATCTAGCTTGTCCAGTCCTTTTATAATTTTATATGTTTCTATAAGATCCCTCCTCATCCTTCT
This sequence comes from Amblyraja radiata, assembly GCF_010909765.2. NCBI lineage: Eukaryota > Metazoa > Chordata > Chondrichthyes > Rajiformes > Rajidae > Amblyraja > Amblyraja radiata. Next base: position 10,846 of record NW_022630899.1, read on the forward strand.
AAACTCCAGTGAATACAAGCCTAGATTTTCAATCTTTCCTCATATGACAGTCCTGCCATCCCAGGGACCGTCAGGGACAAAGTGCTGGAGTAACTCAGCAGGACAGGCAGCATCTTTGGAGAGAAGGAATGGGAGACGTTTCATAGAAACATAGAAACATAGAAATTAGGTGCAGGAGTAGGCCATTCGGCCCTTCGAGCCTGCACCGCCATTCAATATGATCATGGCTGATCATCCGACTCAGTATCCCGTACCTGCCTTCTCTCCATACCCTCTGATCCCCTTAGCCACAAGGGCCACATCTAACTCCCTCTTAAATATAGCCAATGAACTGGCCTCGACTACCCTCTGTGGCAGGGAGTTCCAGAGATTCACCACTCTCTATGTGAAAAAAGTTCTTCTCATCTCGGTTTTAAAGGATTTCCCCCTTATCCTTAAGCTGTGACCCTTTCAGGTCGAGGCCCTTCAGACTGAGAGTTACAGGGGAGTGGGAAATGAGATATAGAACGGTATGGTGTGAATACAACAGATCAAAGCAGATGATCAAGGAAATGTAAGTTTACTGAGGGGGTGGTGACAAGGCTCAGCAAAATGAACCAGGAGGACATGAAATTAGTGGAAGAACTAGGGTGGGGGAGGGATGGAGAGAGAGACAAAGCAAGGGTTACTTGAAGTTGATTAGTTTATAAATGTAAATAATTTGGTGTACATATGGAAATAGGTGTTTATAGCTGCTAAATTTGTATAAGATAATTAGAAGTAGTTGAATAAGGGGTGGAATCTAATAAGCTTTGGTTTCTTCCTGCTCCTTTTCGGACACACATACGATTCATTTATTTATAGATATTGTTCATGACACTTTATAAATATTCTTGTTTTGTTTTTTTTTGTTTTTTGTATGCTGTTTCATACTTGCTTTTTATTTTTTAGTCTGTTTGAAATAAAGGTTTTATTATTATTATTATTATTATTGTAAGTTAGAAAAATCAATGTTCATACCGCTGGGGTGTGAGCTGCCCAAGCGAAATATGAGGTGCTGTTCCTCCAATTTGCGCTGGGCCTCACTCTGACAATGGAGGAGGCCCTGGACAGAACGGTCAGTGTGGTAAAGGGAGGGGCAGTTAAAGTGTTTGGCAAACCGTGGGATCACTTAGGTCCAGGCGGAGGTGTTCAGCGAAACGATCGCTGAGCCCAACAGCGGATACAGTAGATGAGGTTAAGAAACATAGAAATAGGTGCAGGAGGAGGCCATTTGGCCCTTCGAGCCAGCACCGCCATTCATTGTGATCATGGCTGATCGTCAATGGGACGACAGATGGCGACAGATGGCACAATGGGCTAAGTGTTCGGCTGGCAACCGGAAGGTAGCCGGTTCGAATCCCGCTTGGAGTGCATACTGTCGTTGTGTCCTTGGGCAAGACACTTCACCCACCTTTGCCTGTGTGTGAATGTGTGTGAGTGATTGGTGGTGGTCGGAGGGGCCGTAGGCGCAGATTGGCAGCCACGCTTCCGTCAGTCTGCCCCAGGGCAGCTGTGGCTACAGAAGTAGCTTACCACCACCGAGTGTGACTGAGGAGTGAATGAATAATGCGATGTAAAGCGCCTTGAGTATTAGAAAGGCGCTATATAAATCCCATCCATTATTATTATTATCGTCCCCAATCAATAACCCGTGCCTGCCTTCTCCCCATATCCCTTGATTCCACTAGCCCCTAGAGCTCTATCTAACTCTCTCTTAAATCCATCCAGTGACTTGGCCTCCACTGCCCTCTGTGGCAGGGAATTCCATAAATTGACAACTCTCTGGGTAAAAAAGTTTTTTCTCACCTCAGTCTTAAATGACCTCCCCTTTATTCTAAGACTGTGGCCCCTGGTTCTGGACTCACCCAACATTGGGAACATTTTTCCTGCATCTAGCTTGTCCAGTCCTTTTACAATTTTATATGTTTCTATAAGATCTCCCCCCCATCCTTTTAAACGCCAGTGAATAGGTTGAAGGAGGCTAAGTCTGAAGAAGGGTCTCGACCCAAAACGTCACCCATTCCTTCTCTCTAGAGATGCTGCCGATCCCACTGACTTACTCCAGCCTATCTTCGGTGTAAACCAGCATCTGCAGTTCCTTCCTACACGTTCAGTTTAATGGCATCATATGTTTGGCACACACATTGTGGGCTGAATGGCCTGTTCCTGTGCTGTAATGTCCTATGTTTGGATCAGGTAATCTGCCCAACCGAGTCCTTCACTGTCCACCGTTATGACAGAACAGAAGCATCTGGGAAATCCAAGGGTGGAGGAGTCTGCTTCATGACCAATAACAACTGGTGCAACCCTGGAAATATCAAGATGCTTTCCCGTTCCTGCTCGCCGGACCTGGAGCACCTGACGATCTCATGCCGCCCATTCTACCTTCCCCGGGAGTTCGGGTCAGTGACCGTCACAGCCGTCTACATTCCCCCGCAGGCGGACACCAACGTGGCACTATCGGCCCTACACGATGTGCTATGTCGACATCAAAACAAGTACCCGGATGCAGCTATGGTGGTGGCTGGAGATTTTAATAAATCAAATCTCAAGAAGGTCATGGCGAACTTCTACCAACACATCACGTGTGCCACCAGGGGGGAGAGAACATTGGACCACTGCTACACACCGTTCAGAAAAGGCTACAAGGCCGTTTCACTCCCTCCCCTAGGAACATCTGACCACGCTGCCATTTTCCTGTTGCCGGAGTATAAACAGAGGATAGTTCGGGAAGCGGTAGAGACGAGGGACGTAAAGCAATGGTCCGACCAGTCAGAGGCCATGCTGCAAGATGCACTGAGTGATGTCGACTGGAATATGTTCGAAGCAAGTTCCAGTGACGTCAGTGAGTTCGCGGAAGCAGTCACGGACTTCATCGCAACAATAACCGACAACATCGTCCCCACGGTAAGGGTAAGCACCTTTCCGAACCAAAAACCCTGGGTAGACAGGTTTGTTCGTGTGGCCCTGAATGCTCGCACCGCTGCCTACAACTCGGGCCTGGCATCAGGAAACATGGACGTCTACAAGGCAGAGTCCTACCGACTGCGAAGGGCGGTGAAAGACGCAAAGAGGAGGTACAGAGACAAGATGGAGTCACAGATGGAGCAGCAGGATACCAGAAGCCTGTGGCAGGGGTTACGGATTGTAACCAACTACTGGAGCACCCCTCCCTCATCCGCAAGTGCCTGCACCTCCCTAGCTGATGACCTGAACTCCTTTTACGCTCGTTTCGAGAGGGGCAACACCACTCCAGGTCTGCCGACTATCGACAATACCGCCAGCGGGCTGGCTACCGAAGCTGAAGGGAGGAATGTGGACACATTCTCGCTGTCCGAGCACGACGTGAGGAGGGCTCTGACACGGGTGAACACGAGAAAAGCTGCAGGCCCCGATGGCATCTCGGGGCGAGTACTCAAGTCCTGTGCTACGCAGCTAGCTCCAGTGCTCACTACATTATTCAACCTCTCCCTGGACAAGTCTGTGGTCCCTGCCTGCTTCAAAAAATCCATAATTGTACCGGTACCAAAAAATGCCTCCCCAGCCTGTCTGAATGACTACCGTCCGGTGGCCCTTACCTCGGTAGTCATGAAATGCTTTGAGAGGCTGGTGAAGAAACACATCTGCGCCTTCCTCCCTCGGAACATGGACCCGTTGCAGTTCGCATACCGTCCGAACAGATCCATGGACGATGCGGTCTCCCAGGTCTTGCACACCGCTCTCTCCCATCTGGACAGCCAGAAGGGGGGCTACGTGAGGATTCTGTTCATAGACTACAGTTCAGCCTTCAACACGATAGTCCCCACCAGACTGGCCGGGAAGCTAATGGAATTGGGACTCAACACCTCCCTGTGTGCCTGGGTCCTGGACTTTCTCAACGCCAGGCCCCAGGTAGTCAAGATGGGAGGGAATACATCGAAGTCCCTCACCCTGAGCACAGGATCGCCCCAGGGTTGCGTCCTCAGCCCCCTATTGTACTCCCTGTACACACATGACTGTGTGGCTAGGTTCAGCTCCAACTCAATAATTAAGTTTGCTGATGACACTGTGGTGGTGGGCATGATCTCAGACAACGACGAGAAGGCCTACCGGGAGGAGGTGGCTGGTCTAGCACTGGTGCCAGGATAACAGCCTCCTCTTGAACATCAAAAAAACGAAGGAGCTGATCATGGACTTTAGGAGGGCACATCATCCGAGGACGTACACTCCATTGAGGATAAATGGGGATCCTGTGGATAGGGTGAACTGTTTTAAATATCTGGGAGTCCACATCTCCGAGGATATGACATGGGCATCACACGCCTCAGCACTCGTGAGTAAGGCAAGGCAGCGCCTTTACCACCTCAGGCAATTGAGGAAATTCAGAGTGTCTCCGAGGATCCTCCAGTGCTTCTACGCAGCGGCGGTGGAAAGCATCTTGTCCGGGAACATTACCATCTGGTTTGGGAATTGCTCTGCCAAGGACAAGAAGGCTCTGCAGAGAGTAGTGCGTTCGGCCGAACGCACTACGGGAACTTCACTTGCCCCCCTGCAGGAACTATACATCAGGAGGTGCAACTCCAGAGCCAACAATATCATGAGAGACCCCTTCCACCCCTGCAACGGACTGTTCCAGCTGCTACGGTCAGGCAAACGCCTCCGTTGCCAAGCGGTGAGAACGGAGAGGTTGAGAAGGAGTTTCTTCCCAGAGGCCATTCGGACTGTAAACGCCCATCTCACCAGGGACTAACTCTACTGAATGTTTTTCCTTCCATTATTTATTATGTAAAAGAATATGTATGTTATGATTGTGTTTATAGTTTGTTTGGTTGTTTGTCTTTTGCACAAATGTCCGCGAGCATTGCCACTTTCATTTCACTGCACATCTCGTATGTGTATGTGACAAATAAACTTGACTTGACTTGACTTGACTTGTACGCTCAAATTGATGACAATATGGATAAAATAAAGTTGGATTGGATTAGTGGAGGTTTATTGTCACTGCGTGCTCTTCCCACAAACTCCGGCGTTCCAGAGAAAACAAACCAAGTCTGTCCAACCTCCCACTCAATCCAAACAATAGCCCGCCAAAATCTCCCCTGTACCCTGTCCAAAGCCTCAACATCCTTCCTGGAAATGGGGTGACTAGAACTGCACACAATACTCCAAATGCAGCCAAACCAAACTCCTATAGAGCTGCAACTCCATTAAGCCAAATGTAATGTTAGCATTTATTTCGAGAGGACTAGAATAATACAACCGGGATATAATGCTGAGGCTCTATAAGGCGCTGGTCAGGCCGCGTTTGGAGCACTGTGAGCAGTTTTGGGCACCGTATCTGAGGAAAGATGTGCTGGCTCTGGAGAGGGTCCATAGGAGGTTTACAAGAATGATCCCAGGAATGAGTGGGTTAACGTATGGTGAGCATTTGACGGAACTGGGCCTGTACTCGCTGGAGTTTAGAAGGATGAGGGGGGGGTTCTCATTGAAACTTATCGAATAGTGAAAGGTTTGGATAGAGTGGATGTGGAGAGGATGTTTCCAGTAGTTGGAGAGTCTAGGACCAGAGGGCACAGCCTCAGGATGTACGTTTAAAATTTCTTTAGTCAGAGGGTGGTGAATCTGTGGATTCCATTGCCACAGACGGCTGTCGAGGCCAAGTCACTGGTTATTACTAAGGTAGAGATTGACAGATTTGTGTTTAGTACGGGTATCAGGTGTTATGGGGAGAAGGCAGGAGAATGGGGTTGAGAGGGAAAGATAGATCAGCTATGATTGAATGGCGGTGTATGGGCCGAATGGCCTCATTCTGAGAACTCACGCGGTCACAGGGAAAACGTACAAAGTTCGTACAGCAAAGACAATGTTCACTGCAGAACTAAAGAACATTGCACTAGCTAAATGTTTAAGAAAGAACTGCAGATGCTGGAAAAATCGAAGGTAGACAAAAATGCTGGAGGAATTCCTTCTCTCCACAGATGCTGCCTCACCCGCTGAGTTTCTCCAGCATTTTTGTCTACCTTGCACTGGCTAAATAGTCATAGGGAGAAAACTCATCTCAACCTGAAATCTTAAAAGCAATTTAAGAAATTTAAAAGCAATGCAGCTGGTGCTCAACTGTTCAGTCAAGAGAAACATCCTCTCTGTATCCAGTGGGACAAGCCCTATAAGAGTTTTGTCTGGTTTAATGAAGTCTCCTCTCAGCCTAGATCTAAGTACATAAATGATAGCAGCAGAATCATGTCAATATCCCTCCAAACCTGTCCTATCCATGTACCTGTCTAATTGTTTCTTAAACGATGGGATAGTCCCAGCCTCAACTACCTCCTCTGGCAGCTCGTTCCATTCACCCATCACCCTCTGTGTGAAAAAGTTACGCCTCAGATTCCTATTAAATATTTTCCCCTTCACCTTAAGCCTTTGTCATCTGGTCCTCGATTCACCTACTCTGGGCAAGAGACCCTGTGCATCTACCCGATCTATTCCTCTCATGATTTTGTACACCTCTATAAGATCACCCCTCATCCTCCTGCGCTCTAAGGAATAGAGGCTAGTCTTGGCAACTTCCTCGTAAATCTTCTATGCACCCTTTCCAGCTTGACAACATCTTTCCTATAACACGGTGCCCAGAACTGAACACATACTCTAAACGCGGCCTCACTAGCGTTTTATATAACAGTGAAGTGCGAGATAAGTCAGTTTAAGGGCCTGTCCCACTTTCCCGAGTAACTCACAAATTCTCCCGAGTTTTCCCCTTGATTCAAACTCGGAGAATGTCCGTAGCGAGTCGTAGGAGGCCGTAGCGAGTCCGTAGATATTTCGTAGCGGCTCTTTATGCCGGCCGTAGGTACACGGGGTATCAGGTAAGCCGGGACGTTTTTTCAGCATGTTGAAAAATGTCCACGAGTTAAAAAAACAGCCCCGAGTACCCACGGCTGGCATCTCCGAGTTTGAATCAAGGGGAAAACTCAGGAGAATTCGTGAGTAACTCGGGAAAAGTGGGACAGGCCCTTTAGGCAAGGCAACTTTATTTATATAGCACATTTCATACACGAGGCAGACTCAAAGTGCTTCACATAAAAACATGTCATACAATAAAATGAAATAATAAAATGAAATAAAATAGAAGAACTAAAAGAAAAGAAAAGCAAAATTAAAAATACATTATAAAAAAGTGCAAAAGTTAAAAGTGCAATGCAATTAAGATTTAGCCGAAAGCTAAAGTAAACATAAAAGTTTTCAGTCTTGTTTTAAAAGTGGTCAAAGTTGAGGCAAGTCTTAAATCTTCAGGAAGTTTATTCCAGCTATTTGTTGCATAGTAACTAAATCCTGCTTTCCCATGTTTTGTATTTACTCTGGGAATCACTAACAGATTGGTTTCAGAAGATCTTAGCGGTCTAGAAGGCTTATATAGTGGAAGCATGTCAGTGATATACTTTGGCCCTAAACCATGTAGTGATTTATAGGTGAGCAGCAGGATTTTAAAATCAATTCTCTGACATACAGGGAGCCAATGTAAGGATTTAAGAATTGGTTTAATGTGTTCAAATTTTTTGGTCTTTGTTAGAACTCTAGCAACAGCGTTCTGAACAAGCTGTAGCTGCCTGACAGTTTTTTTCGGAAGACCTGCAAGGAGACCGTTACAATAATCTAGCCTACTAGTAATAAAGGCATGTACAGGTTTTTCTAAGTCTTGAGCTGACATGAGTCCTCTTAATCTTGCTAGGTTTTTGAGGTGATAGTAGGCCGATTTTGTTACTGATTTGATGTGACTGTCGAAATTTAAATCTGAATCCATAATGACCCCAAGATTTCTGGCTTTGTTTGAAGTTTTCAGGGACAGAGAGTGAAGGTGTTGGGTTACTTTAAGCCTTTCTTTTTTAGCACCAAAAACAATTATCTCCGTTTTGTCCTTATTTAGTTGGAGAAAATTTTGGCACATCCAGTCTTTACTCCATCAAAGGACCAAGGCTCTAAACATACACACTCGAGTGCAGTCTGAAACAGCACAAATCCCCTTCTAAGAATTAAGGATTAGAATCCCATTCTAACAATCTACATTTGTATGTTCTCCCCATGACCGTGTGGGTTTTCTCCAAGATCTTCGATTTCCTCCCACACTCCAAGGACGTACAGGTTTAGACAATAGGCAATAGGTGCAGGAGTGGGCCATTCGGCCCTTCGAGCCAGCACCGCCATTCAATGTGATCATGGCTGATCATCCCCAATCAGTACCCCGTTCCTGCCTTCTCCCCATATCCCCTGACTCCGCTATCTTTAAGAGCCCTATCTAGCTCCCTCTTGAAAGTATCCAGAGAACCGGCCTCCTCCGCCCTCTGAGGCAGAGAATTCCACAGACTCACAACTCACTGTATGAAAAAGTGTTTCCTCATCTCCGTTCTAAATGGCTTACCCCTTATTCTTAAACTGTGGCCCCTGGTGTGTAGGTTAATTGGGTTGGTACAAATGTAAATTGTCCCTAATGTGTGTAGGATAGTGTTAGTGTGCGGCGATCACTGGCAGGCCTGTTTCCGTGCTGTATCTCTAGACTAAACTAAACCAAAATTTTGTATATGTATAATGTTGAAGTGTAAGATATAGACAATTGGTGCAGGAGTAGGCCATTTTTTTACTCACCATCACGGAGCTGGCCGAGTCCGGAGCGGGTGTAACTTTGGTGGAGCGCTGCTGTGACCCGACACCCGGAGATTCGGAAGCTCCTACCGCAGGTCTGTGGACAGTGATGCCGGGAGCCCGTGGGTCCCTGGTGGGAGACCGCTTTTCGGGGCTTCCGCAGCGGCGACTTCTCCCGCCCGAGTTGCGGGGTTGAAGATTACCTGGAGCGGGGCCTTACATCACCGCCCCGCGCGGCTTGGAATGGCCGCGGGACTTTGTGAGCGCCCGCCGGGGCTCCAACACCAAGAGCCCGCCGGGGCTCCAACGCCAAGACCCGGTGCGTGGCCTTGCATCGCCCGGCGTGGCTTTAATGGTTGCGGGACATTTAACATCGCCCGCCGGGGGCTTTGACTCTGACATGGGGGGGAGAGGGGAGTGCATCGGGAGAGATATGTTTAAGTTTTGCCTTCCATCACAGTGAGGAGGACTCACTGTGATGGATGTTTATGTGAATTGAATTGTGTTGGTGTGTGTCATGGTTCTTTTTTTGTATGGCTGCAGAAACCAAATTTCGTTTGAACCTCATGTGAGGTTCAAATGATAATAAAAGGTATTGTATTGTATTGTATTGTATTGTATTGTATTGTATTGTATTGTATTGTATTGTATTGTATTGTATTTGGCCCTCAGAGCAAGCACTGCTGTCCTATAACAGCTTATTCCCTCAAAGGAGCCTTGTAGGCTCTAAATATAATATCAGTTATTTAATGGATAGAATGCAAGAGGCAAACTGTGATCAATTTTCCACCTGCACACTCTGGTGCAGTCTAAAACAGCACAACTCTTATTCTGAGACTTCCTAATGTCAGTATTGATAAATCAACGGCCTCAGAAGCCATTCAATAAGAATACTCACAAGCACTTTTGCAGTATGAAGAATTAAATAGCAACAGGTTCATAAGTTCACAAGTTCTAGGAGCAGAATTAGGCCCTTGTTTTAAGTGCTTGCCAACCGGGAGATGATGTAGGCCCAGGCGGACTGAGCGAAGGTGTTCGGCGAAATGATCGGGCTGTCTGCGCTTGGTCTCGTGGAGACATAGGAGTCATAGAGTGATGCAGTGTGGAAACAGGCCCTTCAGCCCAACTTGCCCACACCGGCCAACATATCCCAGCTACGCTGCTCCCACCTGCCCGCGTTTGGTTCATCTCCCTCCAATCCTGCCCAATCCATGTACCTGTCTTAACTGTTTCTTAAATTATGGGATAGTCCCAGCCTCAGCTACCTCCTCTGGCAGCTTGTTCCATACATCCACACTGTGTGAAAAAGCTACCCCTATTCCTATTAAACCTTTTCCCCTTCACCTTGAACCTATGTCCTCTGGTCCTCGATTCCCCTACGCTGGCCAAGTGACTACCCGATCTATTCCTCTCATGATTTTATACACCTGGAACAGTGGATGCAGTAGATGAGGTCGGATGAAGTGCAAGTGAACATCTGCCTCGCCTGAAAGGAGTGTCAGGGTCCCCGCACATCTGTGCCACCCCTAATAATCAACCTAGCACAGAGGAGAAAGAGCAGTCCTTGCCAGAGGAGGGGGCAATTATATTAAAGATTTCCTCTCAATTTGCGATGGCAAATGTTAGTTATTCCAGAGCATGCCAAGAAAATCAGCGCGGTGTCAAATTAATGAATCACCTCAATTCTGTTTTGCCCACATACAGTTAGCAACAGGGGGGGAAAAAGGTCTTGCTTAGAAACGTCAATTATTTTCCAACCTGACTATGTGATTTGCAGCAGAGAGCATTCCCCAGTCACATTGCGTGAAAGAAGCGGAATGGATGTTTCTATGTTGGGCGGCGCGGTGGCGTAGCGGCAGAGTTGCTGCCTCACTGCGCCAGAGACCCGGGTTCCATCTTGACTATGCCTGCTCACAAGTTGATAAGTTGCTGGGAGCAGAATTAGGCCATTCGGCCCATCGTGTTTACTCCGCAAATTCAATCATGCCTGATCAATCTCTCCCTCCTAACCCCGTTCTCCTGCCTTCTCTCCATTACCACCCTCCATAACTTTCTTCTGCAGTTGTACAGGGCTCCGGTAAGACCACATCTGGAGTATTGCGTACAGTTTTGGTCTCCTAATTTGAGGAAGGACATCCTTGTGATTGAGGCAGTGCAGCGTAAGTTCACGAGATTGATCCCTGGGATGGCGGGACTGTCATATGAGGAAAGATTGAAAAGACTAGGCTTGTATTCACTGGAGTTTAGAAGGATGAGGGGGGGATCTTATAGAAACATATAAAATTATAAAAGGACTGGACAAGCTAGATGCAGGAAAAATGTTCCCAATGTTGGGCGAGTCCAGAACCAGGGGCCACAGTCTTAGAATAAAGGGGAGGCCATTTAAGACTGAGGCAGATATAGACGGTGATGCGGAGGGATATGGAACAAATGAAAGAAAGATATGCAAAAAAGCGATGATCAGGGAAAGGCCATTGTTAGCTGTGGCTTAGGTGAAAATGACTCTAGATAATGAGTCGCAACAAGATGGCATTGAAGATGCCGATTAAGCATCTTGTATGTGACAATTTGCTCATTATTTTTAGTGCATTAGAAGGAATTAATATTGCCGGTGGGATGAGGATTTATTTTTAGAAACATATAAAATTCTTAAGGGATTGGACAGGCTAGATGCAGGTAAAATGGTCCCGATGTTGGGGGTTGTCCAGAACCAGGGGTCACAGTGTAAGAGTAAGGGGCAGGCCATTTAGGATTGAGATGAGGAAAAACTTTTTCTCCCAGAGAGTTGTAAATCTGTGGAATTCTCTGCCACAGAAAGCAGTGGAGGCCAATTCACTGGATGTTTTCAAGAGAGTTAGATTACAATAGCTTTTAGGGCTAACGGAATCAAGTGGAATCCTCCGAGAAATCACCTTCCGTAATCTAAAATCCATTGATCCCCACCATCTCTCTGACCTGCTCTCCACCACTCTCCCCCTGGACTCAACCCCCATCTCACCTGATGATCTCACAAACCATCTCAACTCCACCTTGTCTACCTCCCTTAACACTATGGCCCCCCTCAAAACAAGAACCGTAACTTTCAACACATCTTCACCCTGGTACACACCTGCACTTCGTAAACAGAAACAGACTGGTCGCCGACTTGAACGACTCACAAATAAATCATCTCTCACAGTCCACCTTGAAGCTTACAAACTCCACCTCACTGACTACAAAGATGCCCTCATTGCTGCAAAATCTGCCTACCTCTCCTCCATATTCACCGATCCCTGCCTAAACCACAGAACCCTCTTCTCCACAGTGGGCAACCTCCTCAAGCCTCGAGCCAACACTCTCCCTACCTCTACTCCGGATCTCTGCAACTCATTCCTCCACTTTTTCACTGATAAAATCAGCACCATCTATCAATCTTTATCCCCTGTACCCGACTCCCCAGCATCTACTCCACCACCTACCAAGGCCCCTCCTTTCAACATCTCCACTGACCTCCTTACCCCTCCTCCACACTGCTTCCTCTCCCAGTTTGACCTGGTCACCCCTATTGAAATCTCCAAACTCATCAGCTCTTCCAAACCCACTACCTGCTCCCTCGACCCTCTCCCCACTCCCCTGTTGAAGTCCTGCCTCCCCGTTCTCTGCCCCTACCTCACTAATCTCTTCAACTCCTCATTGTCCCAAGGAATTGTCCCCTCTGCTTTCCAAACTGCTGCTGTCACACCAATCTTAAAGAAACCTGGTCTTGATCCCTCCTCTCTCATTAACTACCGCCCAATCTCAAACCTCCCCTTTCTTTCAAAAACCCTGGAGCGTATCGTTGCATCGCAACTTCATTCCCACCTCCTTGCGTATAACCTACTTGAACCCCTCCAATCTGGCTTCCGCCCCCTCCATAGCACAGAAACTGCTCTCCTCAAAGTCCTCAACGACCTCCTCACCTCTGCTGACACTGGTTCCCTCAACATCCTCATCCTCCTCGACCTGAGCGCAGCCTTCGATACAGTGAACCATAACATCCTGCTCACCAGACTCAAAGACCTCGGCATTGAAGGCTCTGCACTCAGCTGGCTCCGTTCCTACCTTTCCAACAGATCCCACTTCATCTCTCTCCACAACCACACCTCTGCTACAGCCACAGTCACTCAAGGCAGTTCCCCAAGGCTCCGTACTCGGCCCCCTCCTCTTCATCATCTACATCCTCCCCCTTGGTCAGATACTCCGCCACTTCAACCTGGACTTCCACTGTTACGCCGACGACACCCAGATCTACCTCGGCACCAAATCCCCCCACAACCCCCCCCTCTCCCATATCAACTCCTGTTTGTCAGCTATAAAAACCTGGATGCAACATAACTTCCTCAAACTCAACAGCGATAAGACAGAATTCCTCCTCATAGGCTCCAAAGCCACACTCAGCAAAATCAATAACCCCTCTCTCACCATCGACGGCACCACTGTCTCCCCATCTCCCCAGGCCCGCAACCTTGGCATGATCTTTGATTCCACCCTCTCCCCTGAGCCTCACATCCGCCATGTCATTAAAACCTCCTTCTTTCATCTCCGCAACATCGCCAAACTCAGACCCTCTCTCACACCTCCCGCTGCTGAAAGACTCATCCATGCCTTCATCTCCTCCCGACTGGACTATTGCAACTCACTTCTCCTTGGCATCAGCTCCACCTACATCAACCGACTCCAACTGGTCCAGAACGCAGCCGCCCGACTCATCACCCACACCAAATCCTGGCATCACATCACTCCAGTCCTCAAACAACTTCACTGGCTTCCCATCTCCCACCGGATCAACTACAAAATCCTGGTCCTCACCTACAAAGCCCTCCACCATCTGGCCCCCCCATATCTCACTGACCTCCTCTCCCCCTACCAACCCTCACGGTCCCTCAGATCCACATCAGCCGGTCTCCTCTCCATCCACAAGTCCAACCTCCGCAGTTTTGGGTCAGAGCCTTCTCCAGGGCAGCTCCCAGGCTCTGGAACTCCCTCCCCCAACTGATCCGCAATTCCGTGTCCCTCACCATCTTCCAGTCCCGCCTCAAGACCCATCTCTTCACCTCTGCCTATCCTTAGCCCCACGTCCCCCTCCCTTTTCATCTGTGCTTGAATTGCCTCATATTGTGTTTTGAACTGAATTCTGTCTTTACTTTGTGTACTAGTCATGTCTCTACTATTTATTTCATTCCCCTTACATGTTTTTCCTCTGCCTGCTAAATTTTTGTAAGGTGTCCTTGAGACTCTTGAAAGGCGCCCATAAATAAAATGTATTATTATTATTATTAAGGGATATGGGGAGAAAGCAGGAATGGGGTACTGATTGTGGATGATCAGCCATGATCATATTGAATGGCGGTGCTGGCTCGAAGGGCCGGAAGGCCTACTCCTGCCCCTATTGTCTATGTTTCTATGTTGATGATTGGCCGTTGCCTCCCCGGTGAGAGGTACGTGTTGCCATGGAGATTCCATGCTTCATGTTGAGGTGGGAGTCAGGCACTGTTTTAGCTTGGTTCTGGGCGTTGGATAATAATAGCAAAGAGTATAGGATTTATTCAAGATAGTGCCAAACGCTCCGGCTATTGTGAAGATGATTTTGACCCAGGAATACAGATCAGAATAGGGCGGCACGATGGTAGAGTTGCTGCCTCACAGCGCCAGAGACCCAGGTTCGATCCTGACTACGGGTGCTGTCTGTACATCATTTATACATTCTCCCCCCGTGACCTGCGTGGGTTTCTTCTGATTTCCTCCCACGCTCCAAAGATGTGCAGTAGTAGGTTGTTGCCTTTGGTAAAATTATAACTAGTGTGTAGAATAGTATGGGGGTCGCTGGTTGGCCTGTTTGTTTTCTGTAGCCTTAGATTTATTTCTATTCGTGTAGACTATTTTCTAAATGGGGAGAGAATCCAGAAACCGGAAGTGTAATGGCGGAGTAGACTTGATGGGCCGAATGGCCTAATTCTACTTCAATCACATGACCTTATCACCTCTTCCTCTGAAATGGCTTTTTAAATTGAAACACATAAGAGGAATAGATCGGGTAGACGCACAGAATCTCTTGCCCAGAGTAGGGGAATCGAGGACCAGGGGACATAGGTTCAAGGTGAAGGGGCAAAGGTTTAATAGGAATCTGAGGGGTAACTTTTTCACACATAGGGTGGTGGGTGTATGGAACAAGCCGCCAGAGGAGGTAGTTGAGGAAACAGTTTAAGAAACAGTTGGACAGGTACACGGATAGGACAGGTTTGGAGGGATCTGGACCAGGGTGCGATTAATGTATCTTTTTTTAAGTGTATCGCTGCTGGCAAATTAATGTCACTGCACCTTTGGGTGCATGTGAGAAATATATTTGACTGACTTTGTAGCTGGGACATGTTGGCCGGTATGGGCGAGTTGGGCCGAAGGGTCTGTTTCCACGCTGTATCACCCTGTGACCTTTTTTTCCACTGTTGCTAGCTGTGTATATGTGGGCAAAATAGGTGATTCATTAATTTGACACAGTCCTGATTTTCTTGGCTGCTAATTCTTGGCATGTTTTACAATAACTGACATTTGATATTGCAAAATGAGAGGAAACCATTCATATAATTCCCCCTCCTTTGCCAAGACAGCTTCTTGCGCTCTGTTATTACAGTTTAGTTTATTGTCACGTGTACTGAGTTGCAGTGAAAAGCTTTTGTTGCATGCTATCCAATAGACAATAGACAATAGGTGCAGGAGTAGGCCATTCGCCCCCTCGAGCCAGCACCGCCATTCAATGTGATCATGGCTGATCATCCCCAATCAGTACCCCGTTCCTGCCTTCTACCCATATCCCCCTGACTCCGCTACCTTTAAGAGCCCTATCTAGATCTCTCTTGAAATCATCCAGTGAACTGGCCACCACCGCCCTCTGAGGCAGAGAATTCCACAGTCTCACAACTCTCTGTGAGAAAAAGTGTTTCCTCGCCTCCGTTCTAAATGGCTTACCCCTTATACTTAAACCGTGGCCCCTGGTTCTGGACTCCCCCAACATCAGGAATATGCTTCCTGTCTCTAGCGCGTCCAAGCCGTTAATGATCAGCCATGATCACATTGAATGGCGGTGGTGGCTCGAAGGGCCGAATGGCCTACTCCTACACCTATTGTCTATTGTCTATTGAAGTAGGTTGAAAACTTCACATTCCTAGGAGTCCATGTCACCAACAACTTCTCATGGATCACCCATATTGAAGCAACGACCAAGAAAGCACAACGACGCCTCTACTTCCTTAAGGGCCTGTCCCACTTGGTGTCATTTATGCAATATCATATACGTGTCACGGCATGGCGCGTGGTGGCGTAGGCAGTCGCGCGCGGAAATCCTCACGTGCCACCTGCGTGACGCACAAATGGCGCCCAAGTGGGACAGACCCTTTAGAAGGCTCAGGACCCAACTTCTACAGATGTGCCGTAGAAAGCATTTTATCGGGATGCATCACGGCTCGGTTTGGGAACAGCTCCATCCAACATTGCAATTGCAGCGAATTGTGGACGCAGCCCAGACCGTCACACAAACCAACCTCCCTTCCATCGACTCCATCTACACCTCACGCTGCCTCGGCAAGGCCAGCAGCATCATCAAGGACCAGTCTCACCCGCGGCCACTCCCTCTTCTCCCATCAGGCAAGGGGTACAGAAGTGTGAAAACGCACACCTCCAGATTCAGGGACAGTTTCTTCCCAGCTGTTATCAGGCAACTGAAGCATCCCACCACCAACTAGAAAGCGATCCTGACTTCCCATCAAACTCATCGGAGACCCTCGGACTATCTTTAATCGGACTTTGCTGGCTTTACCTTGCACTAAACGTTATTCCCTTATCATGTATCTGTACACTGTGGACGACTCGATTGTAATCATGTATTGTCTTACCGCTGACTGGTTGGCACGCAACAAAAGCTTTTCACTGTACCTCGGTACACGTGACAATAAACTAAACTAAACTGTAGGTGCACAGTGCAGTGAACATAGAACAGCACAGAAACCTGCCCTGCGGCCTATGAACAAGATAAACTAATTTTAGATAGGTTTAAGTTCAAGTTCAAGTTACATTTATTGCCACAGGCACCAATTGGTACAGTGAGATTTGAGTGACCGTGCAGCCATACGAATAAAAAGAACACAACACACGATAGGATTTAACATGAACATTCCCACACAGCGGAATCAACTGTAAGGGAAGGCACTAAAGTTCAGTCATCTTCCTCTTCGTTCGCCCGTGGTCGGGGTCTTTGAACCCTCCGCAGACGCCGCTACGGACGGCCCAATGTACAGGCCCTCTCGCCGGGATGATCGGAACTCCGATGTCGGAACGGATCGGGACACACTCAGCGGCTTGGAGTTTTTCGAATCGGCCGGAAAGTGTGGAAAAAGACCCTTCATCCCACCGAGTTTGCGTGGACCAGCGATCACCCCCTGCATCAGTTCTATCCTACACACACTAGGGACGATTGACAGAAGCCAATTATCCTACAAACCTGCACGTCTTTGAGATGCGGGAGGAAACCGGAGCACCTGGAGTAAACCCACGCAGGTCACGGGGAGAACGTACAAACTCCGTACAGACAGCACCTGTAGTCAGGATCGAACCTGGGTCTCTGGCGCTGTGATGCAGCAACTCTACCGCTGCGCCACCGTGCCGCCCCTTATCTCATTTGCCTGCTGGTGATCCAAGTCCCTCCATTTGTTACATATCAGTCTTCAACTGGCCTTCACCAGCCAAAGTATTGAGTATAGAAGTCGGGAGGTCTGTGCCGCAGTTGGTGAGGCTGCATTCAGAGTACTGTGTTCAGCTTTGTTACAGCAAAGATGTTGTCAAGCTGGAAAGGGAACATGTGAAGATTTACGAGGAGGTTGAGGCTGAGCCATAGGGAGAGGTTGAGCAGGCTGGGGCTTTAATCCCAGCAGCACAGGAGGATGAGCGGTGATCTTTTAGAGGCGTACAAAATCATGAGAGGAATAGATCGGTTAAATGCACAGTCTTTTTCCCAGAGTAGGGGAATCGGCAAGCAGAGGTGATGAGTTTATGTTAGGAAGGAAATATTTAATCGGAAGCTAAGAGGTAACTTTTTGACATGATTGCTGGTGGGTATATTGAACGAGCTGCCGGTGTGAGTAGTTGAGGCAGGTACTCTCACATGTTTAAGAAACATTTAGACAGGTACATAGATAGGACAGGTTTAGAGGGATATGGGCCAAATGCTGGCAGGTGGGACTAGTGTAAGTTAGGCCAAAGGGCCTGTTTCCATGCTGTATCACTATGGCTCTATCCATGTGCCTATCTAAAAGCCACTTAAATGACATTATTTTATCTAAAACAAAGCAAAAAACAAGGTTACTGACGTCAAAAAAGATCAAAACTAGTAACAAACAGAATGCAACTGGAGACATTGGCAGATAGAGGGAACAGCGATGTGTTTAATAACCTTTGTGTATTACGTAATTCCTCCCAATGAATTGTTACAAGTGCCATTGAGCAGTATGATAGATTTGGCCATCCAATTATTAAAACAGTCAATTCATAAATTACTCTTTTATACTAAGTGTACGTCTTAAAACCATGAAAGGTCACCTATCCATGTTCTCCACAGATGCTGCCTGACCCGCTGAGTTACTCCAGCACTCTGTGAAACGTCACCTATCCATGTTCTCCAGAGATGCTGCCTGACCCGCTGAGTTACTCCAGCACTCTGTGAAACGTCACCTATCCATGTTCTCCAGAGATGCTGCCTGACCCGCTGAGTTACTCCAGCACTCTGTGAAACGTCACCTATCCATGTTCTCCACAGATGCTGCCTGAGTGCTGGTGTAACTCAGCGGGTCAGGCAGCATCTGTGGAGAACATGGATAGGTGGGTCAGTTGAACTTGAAGTGAGTTTATTGTCATGTGTCCCTGATAGGACAATGAAATTCTTGCTTTGCTTCAGCACACAGAACATTAATAATAATAATGATGGATGGGATTTATATAGCGCCTTTCTAATACTCAAGGCGCTTTACATCGCTTTATTCATTCACTCCTCAGTCACACTCGGTGGTGGTAAGCTACTTCTGTAGCCACAGCTGCCCTGGGGCGGACTGAAGGAAGCGTGGCTGCCAATCTGCGCCTACGGCCCCTCCGACCACCACCAATCACTCACACACATTCACACACATTCACACACAGGCAAAGGTGGGTGAAGTGTCTTGCCCAAGGACACAACGACAGTATGCACTCCAAGCGGGATTCGAACCGGCTACCTTCCGGTTGCCAGACGAACACTTAGCCCATTGTGCCATCTGTCGTCCCAATAACATTGACTACAAAACACATGAATAAATAAACTGATGAAGTGCAAATAACAGATAATGGGTTATTAATGTTCAGCGTTTTGACCGAGCCGGGTTTA
Source organism: Amblyraja radiata (assembly GCF_010909765.2). NCBI lineage: Eukaryota > Metazoa > Chordata > Chondrichthyes > Rajiformes > Rajidae > Amblyraja > Amblyraja radiata. The sequence goes on from NW_022630899.1 coordinate 29,900, forward strand.
ATAGCCTGATGGCTGTGGGGAAGTAGCTATTCCTGAACCTGGTTGTTGCCGTCTTCAGGCTCCTGTACCTTCTACCTGAAGGTAGCAGGGAGATGAGTGTGTGGCCAGGATGGTGTGGGTCCTTGATGATACTGCCAGCCTTTTTGAGGCAGCGACTGCGATAGATCCCCTCGATGGAAGGAAGGTCAGAGCCGATGATGGACTGGGCAGTGTTTACTACTTTTTGTAGTCTCTTCCTCTCCAGGGCGCTCAAGTTGCCGAACCAAGCCACGATGCAACCGGTCCACAGATCTGCCATGATTGAATGGCGGAGTAGACTTGAGGGGGGCCGAATGGCCTAATTCTGCTCCCATCACTTAACTGCAGTTCCTTGTGCCTCTCTAAAGCGGTGCAGGCTCGAATGGCCAAATGGCCTCCTCCTGCATCTATTTTCTATGTTTCCCCGTTCATTATTGCTTCCTAGCTTCCACCGAGTACGAACCAACTTGGTTTATTTATGGTGCTGCTGAAACAGCAGTTTGAATATTTAGATCTTGCAGTCTGCTCCCTCTCAATGTACAAGGGCAGCAAAATCCTAAATAGAGACAATCTCCAACCAATCTTGCTCTGACCAACAAACGACAGACACTGGAGACAAAAATGCTGGAGAAACTCAGCGCGTGAGGCAGCATCTATGGAGCGAGGGAATGGGCGACGTTTCGGGTCAAGACCCTTCTTCAGACTGATGTCGAGACCCTTCTTCAGACTGATGTGGAGGTGGGGGGGGTGTGCGGATCCCCGCCCCTCCCCCCTTCCCCACCTCCACACCAGTCTGAAGATGGGTCGCCTATTTCCTTCGCTCCATAGATGCTGCTGCAACCCGCTGAGTTTCTCCGCATTTTTGTCTCCAGTATCTGTCGTTGTTGGTCAGAGCAAGATTGGTTGGAGATTGTCTCTATTTAGGATTTTGCTGCCCTTGTACATTGAGAGGGAGCAGACTGCAAGATCTAAATTCGATTTTCCAGCATCTGCAGTTCCTTCTTAAACAGACACTGGAGAGATAGATTTGCGGTAGAGTTGCTGCCTCACAGCACCAGTCCCAGGTTCGATCCTGACTACAAGTGCTGTCTGTACGGAGTTTGTACGTTCTCCCCGTGACCTGCAACGGTTTTCTCCGGGTGCTCCGGTTTCCTCCCACACCTCAAGTTTGTAGGTTAATTGTGGACTTGAGGGGGCCCAAGGGTTTGTTTCTCCGCTGTATCTCTAAACTAATCTAAATAAACTGGAACATCCACACAGACTCAACCACCACTAAAACCATTTCCAAAGAAGAATTTTTTTAGACTTTAGAGATACAGTGCAGAAACGGGCCATTCTGCCCACACCGATCAATGATCAATTTTTACCAAAGCCAATTAACCTACAAACATAGAAAACAGGTGCAGGAAGAGGCCATTCGGCCCTTCAAGCCAGCACCACCATTCAATATGATCATGGCTGATCATCCCCAATGAGTACTTCCCCGTTCCAGCTTCCTCCCCATATCCCATGATTCCGTTAGCCCGAAGAGCTATATGTAACTCTCACTTGAATACATCCAGTGAATCGGCCTCCACTGCCTTCTGTGGCAGAGAATTCCACAGATTCACAACTCTCTGGCTGAAAAGTTTTTTCCTCATCTCGCTCCAAAATGGCCGCCCCTTTATTCTTAAATACGAGGAGAGGAGCGTGGGCTCGCTGGTCGACCAAGGAAGGCGACGGCTGGAGGCCCTGCAGCAGCCTGGGGCTCGCCTGGATCGGGGACCGCTCATAACAACTGGGACACGGACTGGACTTTGAAAATGCCGCCAAAACATGGCGTCTCTTGCATGCGGGGATCAGTGGACTATTTCTGTACACTTGCTAATCGATGATGTGTTTGGGTATGGGAATACTCTACTGGACTGTATGTAAGAAAATCATTTTTGTTTAGTTTAGTTTAGAGCTACAGCACAGAAACAGGCCCTTCGGCCCACCGGGTCCGTGCCGACCAGCAATAACACTGTCCTACACACGCTAGGGACAATTTACATTTCCACCAAGCCAATTAGTTACAAACCCGTATGTCTTTGGAGTGTGGGAGGAAACCGAAGATCCCGGAGAAAACCCGCACAGGTCACGGGGAGAACGAACAAACTCCGTACAGACAGCACCCGTAGTCAGGATGGAACCTGGGTCTCTGGCGCTGTGAGGCAGCAACTCTACCGCTGCTCCACCGTGCCGTATATCATTTCACTGTACTTTTGTACTTGTGACAATAAAGCACCATTTCTACAGAGATCGCCACCTCCGTAACTCCCTGGTCAATTCGTCCCTTCCCACCCAAACCACCCCCTCCCCTGGCACTTTCCCTTGCAACCGAAGGGAAATGCTACACTTGTCGCTTTACCTCCCCCTTGACTCCATCCAAGGACCCAAGCAGTATTTCCAGGTGCGGCAGAGGTTCACCTGCACCTCCTCCAACCTTATCTATTGCATCCGCTGCTCTAGATGTCAGCTGTTCTACATCGGTGAGATCAAGCGTAGGCTTGCCGATCGTTTCGCCAAAAACACCTCCACTCGGTTTGCAATAACCAACCTGATCTCCCGGTTGCTCAGCACTTCAACTTCCCCTCCCATTCCCAATCCGACCTTTCTGTCCTGGGCCACCTCCATGGCCAGAGTGAGGCCCACCGTAAATTGGAGGAGCAGCACCTCATATTTCACTTGGGTAGTTTACACCCCAGCGGTATGAACATTGACTTCTCCAATTTCAGTTAGTCCCTGCTTTCTCCTTCCTTCCCCTCCCCTTTCCAGCTCTCCCACAGCCCACTGTCTCCGCCTCTTCCTTTCTTCCCCCCCCCCCACCCCCACATCAGCCTGAAGAAGGGTCTCGACCCGAAACGTCACCTATTCCTTCGCTCCATAGATGCTGCCTCACCCGCTAAGTTTCTCCAGCATTTTTGTCTACCTACGATTTTCCAGCATCTGCAGTTCTTTCTTAAACACTGAGCCATTGAGTGTTATCTGATTTAATTTGCTAGCATACAAACACAAGCTTTTCATTGTACACTTCACTGTAATAATACTCTAATAATAATAATATTAATAACCTAATACCAACACTCTCCCTCCTCATAATCATGTATTTTCCCACCGAAAAAGCAGCGACTGGACCCCTACCCCCCACAACAACAATGTCTACGACAAACTACGACAACCAACCACCTAGAGCCGGCCTCAACCACCCAATGGCCTAATTCTGCTCCTAATACTTATGATCTTTTCCTTTTCTCCAGAGATGCTGCCTGTCCCGCTGAGCTGCTACAGTGTCCATCTTCGGCCTACGCTGGTCTTCGATCATCCACTCACACTAGTTCGATGAGAGGGCATCTTATTGAAACATATAATATTGTTAAGGGTTTGGACACGCTAGAGGCAGGAAACATGTTCCCGATGTTGGGGGAGTCCAGAACCAGGGGCCACACACAGTTTAAGAATAAGGGGTAAGCCATTTAGAACGGAGACGAGGAAACACTTTTTCACACAGAGAGTTGTGAGTCTGTGGAATTCTCTGCCTCAGAGGGCGGTGGAGGCTGGTTCTCTGGATGCTTTCAAGAGAGAGCTAGATAGGGCTCTTAAAGATAGCGGAGTCAGGGGATATGGGGAGAAGGCAGGAACGGGGTACTGATTGTGGATGATCAGCCATGATCACATTGAATGGCGGTGCTGGCTCGAAGGGCCGAATGGCCTATTACTGCACCTATTGTCTCTTGATGCTATTCCACTTTCGCATCCACTCCCTAACTGGCAGCCATCGAGTGATACAGTGTGGAAACAGGCCCTTCGGCCCAACTTGTCTTTTTTTTCAAACTGCCTGGTCGTTACGCATCTCTTTAAAGCTACCTCATACTTGACTGCTCTGCACAATCCTCTAATCTGCTTAATCCACAGTCAAATTTTGTTTTCCATTTAACCATAATAATAATCATAATCATACTTTATTAGCCAAGAATGTTTTGCAACATACGAGGAATTTGATTTTCCATAATACTTATTAGTCTCGAGTGAGGTCATACCAATAAAAAGCAACAGAACACACAAAATACATTTTAACATGAACAGTGAATCCTCCACATTCCTCACTGTGATGGAAGGCGAAAAAAAGTCCAATCTCTTCCCATCTTTGTCCTCCAGCGGTCGGGGGCCTCTAACCTTCCGTTGACGGGACGATCTTACTCCCGTAGCCGGCGGAGGGCCCTCCTCGTCGGGGCGATCAAGCTCCTGCATCGGGGGGGGGGGGAATCTTAGCTCCCCCGTGCCGGGCGATCTTATCCCGGGTCAGAGCTGGTCGAACGGCATGCGGCTTTTGGAGCCGATGTCGGTCTCTTACCCGAGACTGTGAGCTCCTCGATGGTGAAATTCATAGGCCGCGGTTGGAGCATCGATCCCAGGCAAGGGATCGGCTCCGATGGTAAGTCCACGGCCCCGCGGTGGGGCTCAAAGTCAGTCCTGAGCGAGGCCTCCAGCTCCACCATGTTAGGCCGCAGAGTGACCGGAGATACAATCCGGAAAACAATCGCATCTCCGGCAAGGTGAGTGATTGAAAAAAAGTTTCCCCTGACCCCCCCCCCCCCCCCCCGACCCCCCTCGCCCACCCCCCACATAAAACAAACCAGCGAACATTAACACAAACTTTTTAAACACACTAAAAATATAAAAAAGAAGATGAAAAGGACAGACAGACTGTTGGTGAGGCTGCCATCGAGGCGCCACCTAGTGGCACATGTTATTTTGTATATGTACATTCTACGATCAACGTCGGTGTCATCAATAACACTATTGATCAGAAACTCGATTCTGTAATCAGAGTTCACGTTTATGAATTTTATATATTTGAGTGCATTGTATTTGGGAGTGACATAATCGAAAAACATTGAATACATCTCGCATCCATCATGAGCTGAGGAAATCCCAATGCACAATGGCATATGGTGTAGCAGTTAGAGGTACTACATCACAGCTCCAGGGACACTGACGCTGGTCCTGCTACTGTGCGCAGTTTGCACTTCTCTCACTAAACATGATGCTTTTGGGATGTGGAAACCGTCTAAAATTATAGAAACGTATACAATTATAAAAGGACCGGACAAGCTAGATGCAGGAAAAATGTTCCCGATGTTGGGGGAGTCCACAATCAGAGGCCGCAGACTAAGAATAAAGGGGTAAGCCATTTAAAACTGAGATGAGAAAAATAACTTTTTCACCCAGAGAGTTGTGAATCTGTGGAATTCTCTGCCACAGAGGGCAGTGGAGGCCAATTCTCTGGATGAATTTAAAAGAGAGTTAGATAGAGCTCTAGGGGCTAGTGGAGTCAAGGGATATGGGGAGAAGGCAGGAACGGGGTACTGATTGGGGATGATCAGCCATGATCACATTGAATGGCGGTGCTGGCTCGAAGGGCCAAATGGCCTCCTCCTGCACCTGTTGTTTATCTTTCTATGACAAGTTAAACATTCTCTGCAAATTGCGTTGAGTACACATAAATTGCAAAAAAACTAAAGGTGACTGTTGCAGATAGGTCAACGAGGTGTCAGAGGTCATGGGGAGAAGGCAGGAGAATGGGGTTAGGAGGGAGAGATATATCAGCCATGATTGAATGACGGAGTAGACTTGATGGGCCGAATGGCGTAATTCTACACCTATCACTTATGGCCTTATGACACCATGGGGAATTTACAGAGGGCCAATTAACCTACAAACCCGCACGTCATTGGGATGTGGGAGGAAACCCAAGAGGTCACAGGGAGAACGTGCAAACTCCACACAGACAGCACCCGTTGTCAGGATCTAACCTGGGTCTCTGACGCTGGAAGGCAGCAACTCTACCCGTTACAGCCCTCTGGCCCCCACATCAACCTGCATTGCAAAAACATAGAGATAGAAAATAGTGCTGGAGTAGGCCATTCGGCCCTTTGAGCCAGCACCACCATTCAATACAATCATGTCTGATCATCCAAAATCAGTTCATCCAACCCCATTCCTGCTTTTCCCCAATATCCCTTGTTTCCGTTAACCCCAAGAGCTAAATCTGACTCTCACTTAAGGAGCAGCAGAAGCTGGTTTACCAAGGAAAGGCCACAGGGAGCAGGATTCAAGATGGCCACTCTCTGCGTGCTGGTCCCAGACGTGGATCTACAATCACTCATTACAATCGCTCCATTAAACCTCGACTCCAACAGCAGCATTTAATAATAATAATATTAAATACTTTATTGATCTCCTCATGGATATTCAGAATTTATTACTTTCAAGTGGCCACGAGGTACAGTAGTGTGAAAACGCACACCTCCAGAGTCAAGCACAGTTTCTTCCCAGCTGTTATCAGGCAACTGAATCATCCCATCACCAACTAGAGGGCGGTCCTGACTACTGTCGACCTCATTGGAGACCCTCGGACAATCTTTAATCGGACTTCACTTGACCTTATCTTGCACTGAACGTTATTCACTTAAATCATGTGTCTGTACACTGTGGACAGCTCGATTGTAACCATGTATTGTCTTTCCACTGACTGGTTAGCACGCAACAAAAGCTTTTCACTGTACCTTGCTACACGTGACAATAAACTAAACTCGACTCAAAAATAACTTAACTCAATTGAACCATGCTATGAACCAACTAGTGAGCTGTCCTGAGTTACTCCAGCACTCTGTGAAACGTCACCTATCCATGTTCTCCACAGATGCTGCCTGACCAGCTGAGTTACTCCAGCACTCTGTGAAACGCCACCTATCCATGTTCTCCACAGATGCTGCCTGATCCACTGAGTTACTCCAGCACTCTGTGAAACGCCACCTATCCATGTTCTCCACAGATGCTGCCTGATCCACTGAGTTACTCCAGCACTCTGTGTCTGACCCATGCTGTAAACCCATCCAAACACCACCAAGACCAAGCTACTAAAATGCCATTTGCCCTTAAACAAATTCATCCTGGCTTCCGTTTATGAATGCATACGTCAACTTACTTCTCAATTCTTTCTGGATGATCATTTCTGGATGGTCCCAAAAGCCGAGATCAAGCTGACCGATCTGCAGTTCTTGTCGAGTTACGTCTCATTGAAACATCCGCCCAGAAGTGACTTCAACAAAATATATTTACACTGCAATCTAATCCCCTCTGAAACATGTTGCGATACTTTCCTGACTTTGCACGTACATTATTTTACTGACGTCAACAGCTAAATCTTTTGTAACAAATTTTGAAATTCGGTCAAAGCCCTTTAAAAAGCAACTATTCAGGAGATTCAAAACAACACGATGTGCTGGAAATATTTAGCGATGCTTTTTGTTATAGAGTCATAGAGTCAGTCGCTTTCCTCCGAAACTCCAAGGAGGTATAGGTTTGTCGGTTAATTGCCTTCTGTAAATTGTCCCGAGTGTATAGGATAGTGCTGGCGTGTACGGGGTGATCGCTGGTCGGCGCGGACCTGGTAGGCTGAAGGCTCTGTTTCCACGCTGTGTCGATCACCCGTTCACACTAGTTATCCCACTTAAAGCCCTGTCCCACTGTACGAGTTCATTCCAAGAGCTCTCCCGAGTTTACCCTGATTCGAACTCGGAGATTTACGGTAATGGCCGCTCGTCGGTACTCGGGGCTCTCGTGGACATTTTTCAACACGAGTCTTCCCGTGCTTACCTGCCGTTAGCGAGTCTTCCCGAGTACCTGCCGCTAGCGTTACGAGCCGCTAAGTGACGTCCCCGAGCTCCGACGTACCCGCTACGTTCATTCTCCGTGCTTACCATGAGTTTGATTTTTTTTAAACTCGGGAGAGCTCTTGGAATGAACTCGTACCGTGGGACAGGGCGATTACTCATCCACTCCCTACCTACTAGGGGCGATTCTACCAAAGACAATGTCACCCATTCCTTCTCTCCAGAGATGCTGCCAGTCCCGCAGATTTACTCCAGCATTTTGTGTCTGTCTTCGGTTTAAACCAGCATCTGCTGTTCCTTCATACACAGTAACTTCTCAACTTGAAATGTAATAAGAATCTGAGGGGTAACTTGTTCCACACAAAGGGTGGTGGGTTAATCTTCATCCTCAGTAACAATCAGCACGAGAGCACCTCAAGGCTGCGTGCTCAGCCCCCTGCTGTACTCACTCTATACTCATGACTGCGTAGCCGGACATAGTGCAAACTCCATCATCAAGTTCGCTGACGACACCACTGTTGTGGGCTGAATCACTGATGGTGATGAGTCAGAGTACAGAAATGAGATCGACCGACTGACCAAATGGTGCCAGCACAACAACCTGGCTCTCACCATCAGTAAGACCAAGGAACTGATTGTGGACTTTAGTAGGGGAAGGATGAGGACGATGATGGAGAGGGTCAAAAACTCCTGGGTGTGCATATATCAGAAGATATTTCCTGGACCCAGCACACTGATGCAATTGTAAAGAAGGCACATCAACGACTCTACTTCCTGAGACGATTACGGAGATTCGGCAAGTTGAAGAGGATTCTCCTAAACTTCTACAGGTGCACGGTAGAGAGCATTCTGACTGGTTGCAATGTGGCCTGGTTCAGCAACTTGAACATCCAGGAGCGGAAAAGACTACAAAATGTTGTGACCACTGCCCGGTCCATCACCGGCTCTGACCTCCCCACCGTCGAAGGGATCTATCGCAGTCGCTGCCTCAATAAGGCAGCCAAAATCATCAAGGACCCACACCATCCTGGCCACACACTTATCTCACCATTGCCATCAGGAAGAAGGTACAGGAGCCTGAAGACTGTAACGCCCAGGTTCAGGAACAGCTACTTCCCCACAGCCATCAGGTTATTAAACACAACATTGAATAAGCTCTGAGCTCTGAACTGCAAAGGACTATATTATTATTTGTTATTTGTACTATATTTGTTATTTATTGAACTTTTTCTTTTTTCCCCGTTATATACAATGTTTACATATTCACATATTGTGTTGTGCTGCCGCAAGTAAGAATTTCATTGTCCCGTACGGGACAAATGACAATAAAACACTCTTGACTCTGGAACGTGCTGCCGGAGGAGAGAGTTCAAGCAGGAACTACCCTAACATTTAACAAGCAGTTAGGCAAGTACATGGATAGGACAGGTTTGGAGGGATATGGGCCAAGCGCAGGCAGGTGGGACTAGTGTAGATGGGACAATAGACAATAGACAACAGGTGCAGGAGTAGGCCATTTGGCCCTTCGAACCAACACCGCCATTCAATGTGATCATGGCTGATCATCCCCAATCAGTACCCCGTTCCTGCCTTCTCCCCATATCCCCTGACTCCGCTATCTTTAAGAGCCCTCTCTAGCTCTCTCTTGAAAGTATCCAGAGAACCGGCCTCCACCGCCCTCTGTGGCAGAGAATTCTGTTGGTAGACACATTTTCGACACAAACTTTGAGTTTAGGCAGGGACTATCCCAATGTTTAAGAAACAGTTAGGCAAGTACATGGATAGGACGGGCTTGGAGTGATATGGGCCAAGTGCAGGCAGGTGGGACTAGTGTAGGTGGGACATGTTGGTCGGTGTGAGCAAGTTAGGCCGAAGGGCCTGTTTCCACACTGTATCACTCTAAGACTCTGAAATATGCGCTGTAACTCCGTTGACTCTTGAAGGAAGGTGTTTTATATTTTCTGATTTATTTTTCATGAGAATGAAATGCACGCTCTTTCTGCCCACAGGAATACACGAGTGGAATGCTTATCATGTATTTTTGATTTACAAGGTTTCCTTTATTGAAATGTGTCCCAACAACTCAGAGTCATACAGCGTGGAAACAGTCTTGTCCACGCCGACCAACGTGCCCCATCTACATTAGTTCCACCTGCCCGCATTTGGCCCATATCCCTCTAAACCTTTCTCTATCCATGTACCTGTCCATATGTCTTTTGCTGTTATGGTACCTTTAGACTTTAGAGATACAGTGTGGACGCAGGCCCTTCAGCCCACCGAGTCCGTGCCGACCAGCGATCACCCTGTAACACTATCCTACACACACTAGGGACAATCTGCAGTTGAATAGGGCTCTGGTGAGACCACATCTAGAGTATTGTGTACAGTTTTGGTCTCCTAATTTGAGGAAGGACATCCTTGTGATTGAGGCAGTGCAGCGTAGGTTCACAAGATTGATCCCTGGGATGGCGGGACTGTCATATGAGGAAAGATTGAAAAGACTAGGCTTGTATTCACTGGAGTTTAGAAGGATGAGGGGTTATCTTATAGAAACATATAGAATTATAAAAGGACTGGGCAAGCTAGGTGCAGGAATTTTTTCCCCAATGTTGGGTGAGTCCAGAACCAGGGGCCACAGTCTTGGAATAAAGGGGAGGTCATTTAAGACTGAGGTGAGAAAAAACATTTATGGAATTCCCTGCCACAGAGGGCTGTGGGGGCCAAATCACTGGATGGATTTAAGAGAGAGTTAGATAGAGGTCTAGGGGCTAGTGGAATCAAGGGATATGGGGAGAAGGCAGGCACGGGTTATTGATAGGGGACGATCAGCCATGATCACAATAAATGGCGGTGCTGGCTCGAAGGGCCGAATGGCCTCCTCCTGCACCTATTTTCTATGTTTCTATATGTTTCTAATTTACAATTTTTACCAAAGTCAACTAACAGACAAACCTGTACGTCTTTGGAGTGTGGGAGGAAACCGGAGCACCCGGAGAAAACCCACGTGGTGACAGGGACAACGTACAAACTCCATACAAACAGCACCCGTAGTCAGGATCGATTCCGGGTCTCTGGCGCTGTGAGGCAGCAACTCTACCGCTGCACCACATCTAGTCGGCACAGACTCGGTGGGCCGAAGGGCCTGCCTCCATACTGTATATCTAATGATGCTGAACCTAAACCTAAAGATGCCATCAAATATGCCTTCCAATCAAACCCTTTCTCTTGGGTAGGAAGAAGCTGCAGATGCTGATTTACAGCGGAGATAAGACACATAATTCTGAAGTAACTCAGCGGGACAGGCAGCATCTATGGAGAGAAGGAATTGGTGACATTTGGGATCGAGACTCTTCTTCAGACTGAGTGTCAGGGGAGAGGGAGACGAGAGATATGGACGATCCCCGGGAGATCAGGTTGGTTATTGCGAACCGAGCGGAGGTGTTGGGCGAAGCGATCTCCAAGCCTACGCTTGGTCTCACCGATGTAGAGCAGCTGACACCTAGAGCAGCGGATGCAATAGATGAGGTTGGAGGAGATGCAGGTGAGCCTCTGCCTCACCTGGAAAGACTGCTTGGGTCCTTGGATGGAGTCAAGGGGGGAGGTAAAGTGACAAGTGTAGCATTTCTTGTCTACACTGTTCCAGGTGTCAACTGCTCTACATCGGTGAGACCAAGCAAAGGCTTGGCGATCGCTTCGCCCAACACCTCCGCTCGGTTCGCAATAACCAACCTGATCTCCCGGTGGCTCAGCACTTCAACTCCCCCTCCCATTCCGAATCCGACCTTCCTGTCCTGGGCCTCCTCCATGGCCAGAGTGAGGCCCACCGTAAATTGGAGGAGCGGCACCTCATATTTTGCTTGGGCAGTTTACACCCTAGCGGTATGAACATTGACTGTACACAAAATTGCTGGGGAAACTCAGTGGGTGAGGCAGCATCTATGGAGCGAAGGAAATAGGCGACGTTTCGGGCCGAAACCCTTCTTCAGACTGATGGGGGGTGGGGGGGGGAAAGAAAGAAGGAAAAGGGGAGGAGGAGGAGGAGGAGCCCGAGGGCGGGCGGATGGGAGGGTGGGAGGAGACAGCTAGAGGGTGAAGGAAGGGGAGGAGACCCAGGACAGAGAGGTCGGATTGGGAATGGGAGGGGGAGTTGAAGTGCTGAGCCACCGGGAGGTCAGGTAGGTTATTGCGGACTGAGCGGAGGTGTTCGGTCGGTCGGTCGGTGAGAACATTGACTTCTCTCATTTCAGGTAGTCCCTGCTTTCTCCCTCGTTCCCCTCCCCTTCCCAGCTCTCCCACAGCCCACTGTCTCCGCCTCTTCCTTTCTTCCCCCCCCCCCCCCCCCCACCCCCACATCAGTCTGAAGAAGGGTCTCAACCGGAAACATCACCTATTCCTTCGCTCCATAGATGCTGCCTCACCCGCTGAGTTTCACCAGCATTTTTAATCTATCTTCAATTCCTTTATCATCATTCATTTTTCACATGTTGTTCATTCATTTGTTCCATATCTCTCTACATCACCGTCCATATCTCTTGTGTCCCACTCCCCCCGACCCTCAGTCTGAGGAAGGGTCTCGCCCCGAAACGTCACCCATTCCTTCTCTCCAGGGATGCTGCCTCCCTCGCCTGCCGAGTTACTCCAGCATCTTGCGTCTATCTCAGGGGTCGATTCACAGCAGACTAGATTCACAGTAAACAAAATGATCTTCACCCTAATTGGCGTGAAGGCTTTCAAGGTCACCGGAGGCAAGTTAATAAATTGCTTAATGTTCTTCTCACAAGGGAGTCAGCAACCCCAGAGCCTCCAACACGTGGGCCTCTCCTGCATCTCATACAACACAGACATTACATTTTAATGTGTGAATTCATTACGTTTTAAACTGCAACACAATAGCCAGATCATCCCCAAAGATTCAAAGCCTTGAAGCGTTAAAAGTGCCTGCTGAAACACGGAACTGATTATGCTGGTTTACAAAATAAGGACACAGAGTGCTGGAGTAACTCAGCGGGTCAGGCAGCATCTGTGGAGAGTTCAAAAGGGAACTGCAGATGCTGGAATATCGAAGGTACACAAAATTGCTGGGGAAACTCAGCGGGTGCAGCAGCATCTATGGAGCGAAGGAAATAGGCGACGTTTCGGGCCGAAAACCCCTATCCATCTGTGGAGAACATGGATAGGTGACGTTTCACAGAGTGCTGGAGTAACTCAGCGGGTCAGGCAGCATCTGTGGAGAACATGGATAGGTAACGTTTCACAGAGTGCTGGAGTAACTCAGCAGGAGTCGGTCGGCATAGACAAGTTGGGCCGTTTTCACGTTGTATGAGTCTAGAGTCTATGACTCGAGATGAAGGCCTGTTGCCCGAAATCAAGGGTCTTACTCACTTCATAGAGCCATGCAGTGTGGAAACAGGCCCTTCGGCCCAACTTGCCCATGCTGACCAATATATCACATCTACACTAGTCCCACCTGCCTGTGTTTGGCCCATATCCCTCTAAACCTGTCCTATCCATGCACCTGTGGCGATGTCTTTTCAAACTTGTTATAGTACGTGCCTCACCAACCTCCTCTGGCAGCTCGTTCCATACACCCACCTCCATAAAGTGCAAAAAGGTGCCCCTCAGGCTCCTATCAAATCTTTCCCCCTCTCGCCTTTAATGGGCCTGTCGCAACTGCCGGCGACTGTCATAGTCGGAGCAGGTCGCCGAAAAACCGGAGACAACCTCCGTCATCCTGGCGACATCCTACGACAGCACCAACGTCAGGAGAAGTCACGCTACGCTCATTGGCGTCAAACCCATTGTCGTGTTGAAAATTTAGCGGCAGGCAACCAGAAAGACGCTACGACGTTTTGCGCGACTGTGGAGACGACTCCCGGCGATCATGTGGCTACAAACTAGTCGCCTGAAGTTGCCCAAAAAATCGCCTACGTGGGACAGGCCCATTAACCTACTGTATGCTGACTAGTTCTTGATAAATCTACTCTGGGGATAAGACAGTCACGTCTCCATAAATGGCAGTTAAACAAGGGTTGGCCAGACAGCAAAACATCAAGTGAAATATTTCACTAAAAGAAAATATATTCAAAGCCATATATATGGAGGTTGTAACCAACTAAAGCTTCAATAAAACCAATCAGCTTCCGAATACGATTTGAAAAATATGTTTGAGATATCATTCAATATATTTTTACTTCAATGACTATTTCTCATTTTCTACTTGTAAGCGCTCTCTCTGTTCCTCCCACCTCTCTCTCCCTCCTTCCCTCTCATCTCTCCCTCCCCCCCTCATAATAGATAATAGACAATAAGTGCAGGAGTAGGCCATTCGGCCCTTCGAGCCACCACCGCCATTCACTGTGACCATGGCTGATCATCCCCAATCAGTATCCCGTTTCTGCCTTCTCCCTCCCCCTCTCTCTGTCAAAGTCCCTTCCTCTCCCTCTCCTCTTCTCCCCTCCTCCCTCCTCTCCCCATCTCTCTCCCCCTCCTGTGAGGCTATCCACTTTGGTGCCAAAAACAGGAAAGTAGACTATTATCTGAATGGTGGCCGATTAGAAAAAGGGGAGATGCAACGAGACCTGGGTGTCACGGTACACCAGTCATTGAAAGTAGGAATGCAGGTGCAGCAGGCAGTGAAGAAAGCAAATGGTATGTTAGCATTCATAGCAAAAGGATTTGAGTATAAGAGCAGGGAGGTTCTACTGCAGTTGTACAGGGTCTTGGTGAGACCACACCTGGAGTATTGCGTACAGTTTTGGTCTCCTAATCTGAGGAAAGACATTCTTGCCATAGAGGGAGTACAGAGAAGGTTCACCAGACTGATTCCTGGGATGGCAGGACTTTCATATGAGGAAAGACTGGATAGACTCGGCTTGTACTCACTAGAATTTAGAAGATTGAGGGGGGATCTTATAGAAACTTACAAAATTCTTAAGGGGTTGGACAGGCTAGATGCAGGAAGATTATTCCCGATGTTGGGGAAGTCCAGAACTAGGGGTCACAGTTTAAGGATAAGAGGGAAGTCTTTTAGGACTGAGATGGGAAAATCATTTTTTTACACAGAGAGTGGTGAATCTGTGGAATTCTCTGCCACAGAAGGTAGTTGAGGCCAGTTCATTGGCTATATTTAAGAGGGAGTTAGATGTGGCCCTTGTGGCTAAAGGGATCAGGGGGTATGGAGAGAAGGCAGGGATGGGATACTGAGTTGGATGATCAGCCATGATCATATTGAATGGCGGTGCAGGCTCGAAGGGCCGAATGGCCTACTCCTGCACCTATTTTCTATGTTTCCTACCCCCCCCCTCCCCTCTTGGATAATGAAA